>NC_071259.1:3359363-3466863 GCF_023375685.1 Ictalurus furcatus
AACTTGTGAACATAAACAACACGACTTAGGAAAATAGGATACAGACTCTAAAACAGTGCCTTATTTTCCACGATGTCTGGATCTCTCGGAAATGATTTCATCATACCACAACCACATACGGCAGAAATATCAGAACGTCACTGCGTTATAAACCACGGCCTACCTTCTCCCACATGCGTGCTGGAAAAGCCGCTCTCTCGATCACCTTCATGTAGAGGAAACACCGACCTGAGAAACACACTCGCGGTCAGACTTACAAACACAAACACCTCCGCGACAACACAACACAACACGTCTTACCAAACAGACAGTTAACACACGGTCGTTTCAACGGATATATCTCATTAAAAAGCTGAGCCCGAGTGCGATCCATCAGTACCTTTTTCCTCTCTGACGGTGGCGTACTGACTGTTGGACAGAGGACACCCCTGGCGGGTGCAGAGACCCGTGATGTTGTACTCATTCCGGCAGAAATTCTTCGTTTTTGTTCTAAGGAGGAAAGACAGACGTATTACGTTAAGCTTCAACCCCTTAAACAGCCTACCCCGCTAGCTATCAAAACGATCGGTCGGATTTAAACCTCGCTACACCATGGCGCCGGTCACACGGCGATTCGTTTTCTCTAAACAGCAGTGCGTTTTAATACGTTGTCGTTTTTATAAGAGCAGCTCGTTCAGACGGACTTGTGAAGGTACAGCGACGGCGCCTCGTATACGAATAAAATAACCAAACGAACCCAAATCTAACGCCTGATACGGTGAAGGTCTCTGTAGAGACGTCTGTTTAACATTTACAGAAGGAGTCTCCAGTGTCAGCGCTTTGTAACAGTGCGTTGTTGTTGGGTTTTTTTTCCCCCTCTCCCTTCTTCCACTTATTCAGTTTGAGTGAGAAATGAGGAGAGGCCGGGGGAAGGAGCAAGTTGCTTTGTGGACGTCGTTTTGTGGACGTTCCGTATCAATAACCGTAACTACAAATGGATAAAAAGTACGCGTCATTCTATAATCAATAAAACAGATGAAATTGTTGATAAATTGCTGTTGTGTAATTGAATTAAAACGCTGGTAAGAGTAACTTCATCTGCTTCATCACACCACTCATTGGCCACTGGTTACTGATTATTTTCCTCGAACAGCACAACATGGAGTGATTTATTTGATTCGATGAGATTTATAGATACCTGTATTAGGAGTGCTCAGTGCTGATACTTACTTGACTTTATAAGAACAAAACAGTTTATTTCCGATCAGGTCCCATATTACCTGTAAAGAGAGGGATATGATCATGTCTGTTATTCTGAATTATACAGAGCATAATGAATTGTGAATAAACAAACACATGGTCTTACAGTACAGTATCAATGACAGTGTAGTTAAACATGAAGCTAGTTAGCCAGGGTTAATGATAGAGCTCGTGAAGCGAAAACACAGCTTACATCGTCGTGTTGCATTGTGGATCCTTCTGTTTACTCCAGACGACACCGAGAGATATTATTTAATTCCTCAAAGCCCGGGTTTGACTTAAATATGGACCAAACCTTACTCAGACAGCGATTTCTCGAAGCGTAAAAATAAAACACCGCACGCGAGTTCTAGGACGCCGCCATGTTGTCGCACGTGTTCTTCTGAACTCTCGCGATACTTCCGGATACGTCCGAGATGTCCTAAACAAAAGTCAAATGTAAATAAGTCATATTTACATAAAAAGAAGTCAAATGTAAATAAGTCATATTTACATAAAAAGAAGTCAAATGTAAATAAAAGAAGCCATTTTTACATGGAAAGAAGTCAAATGTAAACAAAAGAAATATTTTTTACATGCAAAGAAGTCAAATGTAAATAAAATAAGTCATTTTTTACATGAAAAGAAGTCAAATGTAAATAAAATAAGTCATTTATTACATAAAAGAAGTCAAATGTAAATAAAAAGTCCTTTTTAAATAAAAAAAGAAGTCAGCTGTAAATAAAAGAAGTCATTTTTAAATAAAAAGAAGTTAAATGTAAACAAAAGAAGTCATTTAACATAAACAGAAGTCAGCTGTGAAAAAGAAGAAATCAGCTTTAAATAAAAAAAAAAAAGTCCATCCATTCATCCATCTTCCATACAGGATCTCTCCAGACCATCTGGGCGCACCATACATTCTATTTTTATGTCACGGGCAGTGGAAAAAGTATTTCACTGCACGTCGTACTGAGTATGGTTGTGCATGTGAGCAATAAAATTGAATTTGAATTTGCGTACCTTTGCTGACGACACCACAGTAGCACACCTCTTTCACTGACAGCGATGAAGCATCATACAGAGAAGAGGTGGATCGGCACAAGATCAACAATCCGTCTCTAAATGTGGACAAACAAACAAACAAACAAAAAAAGACAGGATTGTTGACTTTAAGAACTATAAAGACCGTCTGTCTTTCTCCCTGAAAACCCAAACTCAATACATTCACACGGAATTGAAGGAAACAATCACGTTATATGTTCGTTTACATGAGTTCACATACAACAACCAATGTCAAGTCAGGATTCATTCACTAAAGGCTAGCATTCATTAGTTAAACTGGATTTACAGACTAGATTTACAGAGTTTGCTTAACTTAGATCAGCTAACCTTAGGACCCTATATGTACGTTCTATATGTATGTATCTTTCCATATACTAAATAGTATTAGCTCATTAGAATTGTTAGAACTAGTATTAGGTCTCTGAACCGGTAATATCTTTTGAAATGTTTGAAAAACTTGGAATGATTTGTGATAACTACCTGAAATACCTTAGCAACCACCCAGCAACCACCTCACTTGTCCTCAGAACCCATCGAACCTTGTGGTGGGCGTCACTCCTAGGAAATTCAATAGGAAATGCATGGGGTACACTTGGTAATACTTGGGGTGAGGATACAAAAATGTCTTCTTTTTTTTCGAGAATCTACAACCAGGAAACATGGAAATTACATTGGTGATGCTCTGAAACAAGATTTTTTTTTTTTTGAGGAATACATGTAATAACAAAGGAATTACATGTTACAGATTACATCTTCCAAAAACAAAGGGATCTATTTGATCCCTTTTACACATTAACCCACAAAATTCTTTATTTAAAAAGCTGGCCTTGGTACGTCAAGATCTAAGAAAACGTTTATGTGAAAATATACTATAAACAGTTGAACAACTCAATGGGCAATGAATACACAACTAGGAAGTTAAAATACAAATCTCAACAGCTTTATTTCTTCGAACATGTCAAAACGATCAAAATTCAGACGGTTTATGCGCCAGTCGTAACAAATAAGGTTGCGCATTTCACAATAAAATGTGAATAAACCAATCATCATTATTCTGAACCAGAAGGATCAGCAACTTCCGGGTGCGAAAGCAAACCTTGTCTCACACAACGCGATTCTAGATGAGGGTGTATTTACCTTTCACTTTTTTCCTCGCTTCTTTCCTTCATGATTAAAAAGAAAATGTTGTACTTCTCACCTAAATCCCATTCCAGATGTAAAGTACTGAATCCTAAATCCACAATTATTTATTCCTGCATAAAGTTTATATTCGTGAGTGGTGCATTCTGGGAAGTCAGCAGGGCGGTTCAAACACACGGGGTGCGTCCCGTCCAGTTCCTATCCGTATGTCCCAATCCGAAACAAGCCTACCTCTTATACTACACAACATACCGCGAGGAAATGCGTAAAATTATTGGGTGTTTTGGTGTTTTCATTAAGGTGCATCCTGGGAAATCAGTACACGGTTCAGACATGCGGGGTGAGCTCCAACCCAGTTCCCAAGCATCAGCACCACTTGGTGATTAGGAGGAGAACTGCACTCATTTCACATACTGCTGCAGAAAATTCTGGTGGACCAAGTTTTAGTCTTAACTCTTGTTCACATGGGGTCTTAGAGGAAAGTTTTATACAAGATATGATGAAGTGAAAATAGTTTTTAAAAAAAGCAATTTTTTTTTCTCCAAATTTGTACTAACAACAAAAAGAAACCAGCTAAAAAAACATTTATACGTGGTGTAATTAGCCAAATCAAGGCATACTGTACTTAAAATACACTGCCCTCTAAAGGCACAATACCCTAACTGCAATTATTTAAGATGGAATTTCAAGCTTTACTTTTTCACAAAAAAAAACCCAACAACAACAACAACAACAAAAAAAGAAACTAAAAGACCTGGTAAATCTGAATGAAAGACCAAAAAAACAAACAAACAAAAAACCCCTACCCCACTACCAGCTATAAAAAAACAAAAAACAAAACTGGTGTTAAACTCGTACACACACTGTGGACACTCAAGCATTACAGTTCTGATTTATTCTGAACACTGACATAAACAATTAAATGTTTCAACATGAAAATTAACTCTGTTACAAAACAGAAGGACACAAAGAGAGAGAGAAAAAAGTTTATACACTTGTGAACTAATGTTGGCACTGTGTAGTCAAAACTGAACTCACTAAGAAAATTCCACATGAACAAAAGCTGGTTTTTAACAAATACATTACAAATATTTCACTATTAATTATAAAAAAAAATCCACACAACACAGATTCAGAACATAGACTGCTACATTCAGATTGGGGTGTGTTCATCTTCATTATATTTATTTATTTATACAAAGGAGACACTTTTCTGGTATTTGCAATCAAAAAAAAAAAAAAAAAAAAGAAAAGAAAATTCACAAAAAAAATGTAAATTTGTCTTTTGTTAGTAGCTACGAGTTCAACAGTTGTGACATAATGTTGACATCTCTCAACACTGCAAAAGAATGATCTTAAATATTGGCAAATCTATCTAATATTTCTTATTATAAATCAAATATAATATTATTCAACCTGTTGTAGATGCTTTTACACATTTCAAGCTTTCTTATTCTATTGGCAGATGATCTGTCTTCTTTCTAGAAACAAATGTTTAGAATTAGAAGAATGATCTGATAATAGCTTGAAAACAGCCAAAATTACTTACTAGAAATAGGTTTACTAGTCATATATTTAGTTTACTGTAATCTTATGAATACTTGATAAATGTGACTATATTCAAGATCTTTTTAACTGATAAGATTTCATTGATTTCTTACTTATTTACCAACACATCTGAGGTAAACATTGATATTTGCGATTGGTTGGTCTTGTTTCTGGTATAAAAGACTGAACAGTTATGTGCTTAGTGGCTAAATATTATCATAACGTATTAGCTGGCTAATGCTCAGTGACCATATTTTGTGTATTGTGTTTGTATTCCATAAAACATTTTTTGATATATTTTCTTCCTAGCAATACAACCAATCAAAAGTGGTGAACTGTTTAAAAAGAAAGAAGCAGTATGTGATTTTTTTAGAGCCTTTGTGGGATGAATTTCAATTTCAATAAATATTTTACGGTATAAAAACACACAGAATATGTGAAATATGGCCACTAAGCTTAAAGTAGTGAATGAATTAGGCTAACGATTTAGCTAATCGATGCTCAGTGGCCATATTTTACTTATTGTGTGTTCGTATCCCCTATTATATTTATATAATTTTTAAACCGCCCATCTCTATAATCTAGAACTGTCATAAGGAGAGCTGGCCACCTGTTGAAAATTAAAGAAGCAGTATGCGATTTATAGCCTTCATTCATCTTCCAATTGAAAAACATTTGTAACAAGACGACTTCTTCTTTTGCAACCTTATATAACTCATGGATACTCTTTTAGGGAAAAAAAGAGGCAAAGCTCTGGTGTGACTGGGGGCGGAGCTAATTTCTGACCCAGAAAATTGTAAACAGAAGCCTAAGAAAACAGAAAAACTAGTTTAATCCATTGTATGGCAACATCATGACTCGCAGTCTTTGAAATCATATTATTGTTTCAAGTCCAGAAACACTTTTAAACATTCCAAAAAGAAAAAACCCATCAAGAATCCTTGCTGGTGTTTCAGAAAGATAGTTTATAGTTTGTGAGAATGTTGCTGGAGTTAGTGATAAAACACACACACACACGCACACAGGCAGAATTGTGTACAACCCGCTCGGTGTCATCAGTGGCAGTGTGGCAGTGTTCAGCTAAGTGGCAGTGTACAGAGCATTGCTGGAATGTGCGTGGTTCATCTCAGCTCTACTTCTTTGGCCATGTTTCTCCTCTGTTTACTCATAATTCCAGTTTGAGACGAGGCCGGCGTCAGCCAAAAAGTCCAGCAGCTCCGAGTAGGGCTGCACAATTAATCGAATATCGATCGCGATTACGATTTTGACTGTCCACACTTAAATGAACATGATCGACTGCGATATTAACGTTTAAAGTTCGTCCTCCACTCATAGAAAACTCCACTGCAGATCAAATCAAGCGCTTCCTACACTACAGCCAATCACATAAAGCCACGCAGGGATGATGTCATTTTGTAGTGCCAAAACCCCAAAACGGTGTTAACATTTTAGCCCTCGAGCTGCCAGCTTCGCTTCGAGCTCCAGCACTTTGCGCGAAGGGAAATTACAGAGGTTGTCGGGGACATTAAACATCATCATGCCGAACAGGAAAAAACTTCGCAGAAAAACTCAGGGCTCTACAGTGCGTACAGTTGTGACTGAAAAGTATTTTGTGCGACTGTGAATAAATATTTATTCGCACTGGTACAAGTGACCTGTTCGGAGTTGTATAATACAATCGGAATAAAAACTACAACTCCAAAATGCATCTACACCGCGCAACAGTTACTTTCACACTGCTTTTCATCTCCTCAGTAAACCGAACAAGTGTGGAAATACTGCAGAGAAGCCATTATGATGACAAGTGACACTGTACATCATCTGCTTCAACTTCCCGATCTCACAACCGCCATCTTTTATTGATCCCGCAAAATGACCTGAACTTTCACCTGCTCCTGTAGACACAGCGGCTTTGCGCGGAGTAAATTAATAATAATGCTAATGCTACAAGGTGGGTTTAATTCAAACTTCTTTATTAAAAAATTCCTCACCAATCATAATCAAGAGTAGCAACTGTTCAGCATGTAAACATACAGTACACTGCTGCTCTCCTTCACTAACTCTAATTCACTCAATTTATACTCACATTTGCGAGATATCACTAGAAAGTCAACATCAGTTTCCATGTTTGTTTTATCCCCCCAAAACATGATATTATCAGCAGACATGGAACACTGTACTGGGGAACCGATCTACAACTGATAAACAAACAAAAATAAAACTACTAAAATGTAAAGACAGAAAATGTGCTTAGTTATAAATGAATCATTTAATATGAAAAAGATATCATAACTTCATAAAATATAAATTAGAAATGAAATAATGTTTAATTACTATGTGTTGCATTTAATATCAATTTGACATTAAGCTTACTAAGATATTTCCTTAGAAAGCTATTAGCCTTTTTCCTAATATGGATCATTTTTGTGTTAGTCTACTCTTAATTAGGATTCTTTATTGTTTTTAAGATATTTAAAAATAAATATTTTATGCTTGTTTATTTATCAATTAACCAACAGTATTGTTAACAGTGACCATGAGCAGAGAGCTTACATTTAACTGTTTATGATAGACTTCCTGATTAAAGTTTAAACAAAAAAAAGATTGGTATCTGGATCGGTATCGGCTGTAAAAATTCCTGATCGGATCGTCAGTAATGAACACCATTAAAACTAAAGCGCTTCGCATCTGATTGGTAAATGAACTCACCCAATCACATCCTATATGAGATTATTCAGATATCTACACAATATACACAGAGCGGTTCGAGAACTGACTCCAGCCCAGAACCATGACAGTGGGAAATGTCTAACAGTGTAGCTTTAAATATATTTAAGTTGGAGCAGACTTCAAACACTGAACATTGAGGTTTATTGTATTTGTTTACAAGGGGGAACAGGGTAACGGTTGTTTTTTGCATACAGTCTGTAAAATGAACTGAAAATATTACATTTAGTTTATCAAAAGGTAAATTAATTTGTCATGGCTCACACTATGTTCCTAAATTCTGTCATAATTGACCAGCTCAAGTTTTCTCATGCCTAGTTGTGTGTTATATTGTGGTATGAGAAAACTTAATAAATGTGAAAGTGCAATAAAAATATGTTGTCACTAAAATCAATTAATAATCGTGATAAATAATCGAGATCTCAATATTGATCAAAATGATCGGGATTATCATTTTGGCCATAATCATACAGCCCTAGCTCCGAGTCAGATTTCAAATTAAATGGTGAAAGTTAAAATGTCTCTCCATACTCGAGCCATTTTCGTCTATTCTAGACCAGCTCATCCAGAACAGTGCCTAAGCTGTGGTGCTGCTACCCAGGGCCTTGTTACACATGGGGCACACACACCGCACCTCCAGCCACTCCACCACACACCTGCAAAAACATGCGCGTCAAAATTCTTGGCATTTTTAACAAAATGAGCAAAAATGTAATAATCTAATAATGCTGACTAACATTATTCAAACTGACCCCACCACCCCACACCACCCACACCCCACACCACCCACACCACCCACGAGGCCTACCTCCCAGTTTGTGGAGCACCTATATAAAATTTATAAATATATAAATTTTTTGGTATTTTAGTTTTTTTTTTTGTTTTACCATTATAGTTGCTATTCAACCATTTCTGTTTGGATTTGCATGTTTGTGTCAAGTAATCATATTGTACAAAGATCAGTCTATGCCCAATCCTTAACCTCCTCACAGAGGCAAACATTTTAACTGGAAATACCGCATCTTTTTCAAACTGCTGCTCATGCTACAACACACACTTGGAGAAAAGCGCTATCTGCCCTCTTCCGCATACACGAGCTCACAGACACCTACGATTGGCTAGTGCTACTGTGGGGAGAGAGAGTATGCTCCTCCCACCCAGAGAGCACTGATTTGAATATTAGGCCACACCTATAGGTAGTTCTTAGTTCAGTCTGATCTAACAGTATCAACATAGAAAAATTGTGGATAATTTACACCAGATTTTAAAAAAGTGACTAGCTGTCTGATGGCTTTGTAAAATTTAAGTGGGTGAGGAACTGAACAATGAAAGCCAGGCCTGTTGTGTTCAGTGATAAAGGCCAGACGTCACTCGGAAGTCGTCCTCACCTCCTGTGGAAAGCATGTTGGCATGGCAGGATTCCCAGTTCGTCCTTCACCTTGAAGTCCTCCAGGCACACGGCACACATCTGCTGTGGAGGTGACACAGAGCTAGAGATAAAGAGCCATACACACAAACAGGGGTACAGATACACACACAGACAAAGTATAAAGACAGACATCCAGGGCCGTACAAACATCCCGAGACACATGGACTTACGGAAATAGAAATAGAGAGATGCATAGAGAGAAAAAAAGGAACAGAAACAAGCGGGGACTAAAAGTAATGCACACAGAGGCATGCAGAGAAATACAAATACAAGCGAAAATGCAAAAAAACATGCTAGTGAGAGGACACAGAATAATATTGTGTCTTTACCCCATGAAGATTCAGCTTCTTTGTGTCCCCTTTCAGGATCACCTGCAATTGAGTACAGACCAAGAAAAATATCACGTAAACTGCAATTTGTAGACTCCTGAGACTTATTATACTGTACTAATCTTTGGTCTTCTTCATCAAGAATATAAAAATACCTGATCATTTATTCACAAATACAGTGTTTCATCACTTAAGAATACCAATAACCAAGGTTGGTGATACATTTTAGGCAAACGAATGACTGTAAATTAAATAGAAATAGGGCTTTAATGATTTTAACTTTCTCAAATGTACAGCATATAAAGTAATGGAATATTTAAATACCTTTTGGTCCCGCCCACTCCAGATTTTCTCGCTAATTTTGTCTTGCCCAGTTCCCACACACCATCCATGTCTCCCCTATGACAGCTACAATAGGAACACGTGCCTCCTCCGAGCCACGCGAATCTGCTCACCACGCCTTTTCGACTGTTGTGATTGATGGGGGAGAGGGAGTATGCCCCTCCCATCCAGAGAGCACAGCCACTTTTATTCTCTTGTACTCCTGGTCACAGATGTCTGTGGCATTGTCAGCATTTGACCTGTCGTTGTCCGGACAATATGGCGAACGCTTTTCTGTTGCGCCACTCGGGACAACACCACACACTTTAACACCAGAGACATGATGGTGATGTTACAGATGCACAGGGTGTGTGCATTTCCAAGCATAAATGTTATTTTACGGAGAACATTAAAAGAAACATGATTACTGCTTTATTCCTGTGATTTCCAGCAAATTAAAAATTATGATCAGCCTGTTTTTGTTTCATCCAACCACTGATATTGATCATTGTCTTATTCAGAAAAAGCATGATATTTGTACGTTTATCTCTCAGGCCGTTCTCTTACCTCTTTATATCCAAACCTCTTGCTGTCTGCCTGGAGTGTCAGCTTACTAATGAAAAAAAAAAAAAAACCACACGAGAGGTGTTAATTAACAAATAAAGGAGTGTTACGGAGCTGTGCGTCCAGCTTATTTTTCTGATCATACAATAGACCTTCAGTAAATCGGAAGGAAAGGAACGGTCAGATCAGGCAGTATTGTGCTGTTATATAATGCACATGTGTGTGTTTGGTCCTGTAAATAATAGCAGATGAAAACAGCTTCACATTTGCGCTAAATGCGTCCACACTGAGGTGGAAATGACCTGCTGCCCAGTGACATGACTGTGGCAACTTCCTGTCCCCTTCTGCCTCACTTCCTGCTGCTGCTGGCGTTCACATCATTGTCTTTTCAGCTCAGAATTTCAAAATGTGTTTGTTTGTCTGTGTGTGTGTGTGTGTGTGTGTGTGTGTGTGTATAGTTTACCTTATAAAGTACCAACAGAATAGAAGGCTGAGCACGAAGGTGAAGCTGCCTATCGCGGAGATCACCATAAAGAGGAAAAATTCCATAGCGGACGACATATGGGAGAAGATCGAACCCAAACTGCAGAAGCACCCTACACAGGGAGTAAGAAAGATGTAGATCATCCACAGAAGCACCTGTGAGGGAAATTACTCATTTTTACTTTGTAATAGTTTTGTTCTCGTTCTGTTTCATGTTCATCTGCGGATAATGCCTAATAAGGCCATGTGATGTCACTGAGATCAGTACAGAATGTTTATCTGCTTAAGGTTCGTCTAAACATCTTCCAAGATCCTAAAACAAAGCCTGTTTGAACTGCCTCAAACTGCTTCTTATTGGTACACAGAAGTGTGTCATGCTCTATGTTTCATATATATAGTAGTGGTTCAGCACAAGCGCTTCAGAGCGCTCTCATTATTCTATCCTGCTTTATTCTATCCTGTATTAACCATCTTTCTGTAATTAACCTTGTTACCATCAGAGGACGAGTCTGTGAGTATGGTCTAATTTCCACGACAATTTGGTGTCTCCTGGCTGGGCTGCACGAGTCTTTCAGCTTTTCTGGACAACACCTGAAGTCCGTGTTGACATGCAGACGGTTTGCCCTTTGCAGAGCGAAAGACCGATGCAGCCTTACCACTGACTGGTAGGAATCATCAAGAATTTAGAATTAGAATTTTATGAAGTCATAGTGTATTCTGTCTGTATGGAAGGGAGTCAATGATATAAGAAATGCGTGATTTACATTGAGAGAAGTATTATATGGAGTGATTTCTTTATAAAAGGTTCCAGGAACTTCGCCTTTGCGACAGCAGAGATATTGGTGTTTCTTAGATCACAGCTTCAAAACTAACATATATACTGATGGGTATATATATATATATATATAGAGAGAGAGAGAGAGAGAGAGAGAGAGAGAGAGAGAGATAATAACGGTAAAATATTTGCGAATGGAAACTGTCCGGTTCCAGCAATGAATAAATAAAGAGAGTATTTATTAAGAAGCGCAAGAGGCGCAGTATTTTTGCGGCGGGTTATTATCAAGTGGCATGCCCCATTGACTCATTCCATCATATCAGCAGTACATGATATATTTGGCAAATTTAACGCACAAGTAAATTTTTACTGAGATAAAAAAAGAAAATAATAATAATAATTTTTTTAAAAAAAGAAGGGAAGACAAAACTGTAAGTCCTACCAAATTGCTGTATGTGGACTCGCCCTCACAGATAAACTCTTTTACATTCTTAAGGTTTGCTCTATTGAACCTATAGGTTATATGATTAATTGAATGTCTAGAGATTTGGCACACACTAGAACCTTTTCTGTCTGTGCACGAGAATGCATATTCACTTGATTTTCATAGAATGTTAAATTGATTAAAACTTTGAAAGTTATATATATTAAAAAAAATAAAAATATGTGGGAAAACATGCAGCAAAACACATCCTGAGACACATGCTATGGTATGTACAGGGTGCTCATATGTTGATCCTGATATCACATTTATGCGTGTGAATTATGGGGAAGGATGTTTGAATCAACATGATGTATGGGTTAAAGAATGTGGTTTCCCTGAAAAAGGTAGTTTTAGCCTCAGACAGTTAGAACAACTGAAACTTAATTTGGAGACGAGAGAGAGAGAGAGAGAGAGAGAGAGAGAGAGAGAGAGAGAGCCCTAAAACAAAGAGTGAAGCACAGTTTTTGGCTGACTGGAAGGCATTTGCTGAATAGCAGAGCAAGGCACATAAAAGAGAGAAAAAATGTCAGGCAGGGCCCTCATCTGTTTCTCAGTGTGCTAAATTGCAGAAAGCCGATCCTGACCTGGACTCCGCCCCACCGCCACGCCCACAGCCAGTAAGGAGGGAGGTACCTGCAGTTTCAGAGGCACCTCCTCACGATGAACCGGCCCAGCCTAAGCCACTCTATCCGAACCTGTCAGAACTGAGCCACTAACCCTCACTGAACTATGTTCCAGCCATCCTATCTTCACCGGTTTTAGTCTTAACTCTTGTTCACATCAGGTCTTAGAGGAAAGTTTTATACAAGATATGATGAAGTGAAAATAGGTTTTAAAAAAGCAATATTTTTTTTTCTCCAAATTTGTACTAACAACAAAAAGAAAGCAGCTAAATGACATTTATACGTGGTGTAATTAGTCAAATCAAGGCATACTGTACTTACATTAATATACACTGCCCTCTAAAGGCACAATACCCTAACTGCAATTATTTAAGATGGAATTTCAAACTTTACTTTTTCACAACAAAAAAAAAAGAAAAAAAAAAAAGACCTGGTGAATCTGAATGAAAGACCAAAAAAAAAAAAAAAAAAAAAACCCCACCCACTACCAGCTATAAACCCCCCCCCCCCAAAAAAAAAACCAAAACAAAACTGGTGTTAAACTCGTACACGCACTGTGGACACTCAAGCATTGCAGTTCTGATTTATTCTGAACACTGACAGAGTTAATTTTCATGTTGAAACATTTAATTGTTTGTTACAAAACAGAAGGACACAAAGAGAGAGAGAAAAAAGTTTATACACTTGTGAACTAATGTTGGCACTGTGTAGTCAAAACTGAACTCACTAAGAAAATTCCACATGAACAAAAGCTGGTTTTTAACAAATACATTACAAATATTTCACTATTAATTATTTAAAAAAATCCACACAACACAGATTCAGAACATAGACTGCTACATTCAGATTGGGGTGTGTTCATCTTCATTGTATTTCTTTATTTATACAAAGGAGACACTTTTCTGGTATTCGCAATCACACAAAAAAATATTTTCACTTGCAAAGATTTCATTGGCGCTTGATTAGCAGTTTAGGAATTATAGTGTTTTTTAGCTGTAGAAAGCATTTTGTTTGTAATCTACCAACACTCTGAGAGAAATGTTGATATTCCTGGCAGTTTTGGGTCATTTCTGCTGTCATTTTGCCTTTAGATTATCCATAAAAAAAGACCTGTTATAATCTAGCTAACTGAATCTGCTAGCTAGCCTCTGTCACTAGCTAGTTTATGCTCAGGGTCTCATTTCCAAGTTGCCTAGCAACAACATTTCTTACATGAAGGATTCTGTGTTAAAATGGAGGTTGTGTATTTATCGTGTTTTCAAGATTCAATATTGATTAATTCGCTGGTGAATTTTTTAAATAGCTTCCAGTTCAGGAGTTGTTGATGCTTCTCAATATGGTAGAATCCAAAGTAGTTTAGTTAGCGGTCAATGCTAAATGCAATTACCGTGTAATTTTAGTCTTACAGAGACTTTTCTTACTTATTTACCAACACATCTGAGGTAAACATTGATATTTGCGATTGGTTGGTCTTGTTTCTGGTATAAAAGACTGAACAGTTATGTGCTTAGTGGCTAAATATTATCATAACGTATTAGCTGGCTAATGCTCAGTGACCATATTTTGTGTATTGTGTTTGTATTCCATAAAACATTTTTTGATATATTTTCTTCCTAGCAATACAACCAATAAAAAGTGGTGAACTGTTTAAAAAGAAAGAAGCAGTATGTGATTTTTTTAGAGCCTTTGTGGGATGAATTTCAATTTCAATAAATATTTTATGGTATAAAAACACACAGAATATGTGAAATATGGCCACTAAGCTTAAAGTAGTGAATGAATTAGGCTAACGATTTAGCTAATTGATGCTCAGTGGCCATATTTTACTTATTGTGTGTTCGTATTCCCTATTATATTTATATAATTTTTACACCGCCCATCTCTATAATCTAGAACTGTCATAAGGAGAGCTGGCCACCTGTTGAAAATTAAAGAAGCAGTATGCGATTTATAGCCTTCATTCATCTTCCAATTGAAAAACATTTGTAACAAGACGACTTCTTCTTTTGCAGCCTTATATAACTCATGGATACTCTTTTAGGGAAAAAAAGAGACAAAGCTCTGGTGTGGCTGGGGGCGGAGCTAATTTCTGACCCAGACAATTGTAAACAGAAGCCTAAGAAAACAGAAAAACTAGTTTAATCCATTGTATGGCAACATCATGACTCGTAGTCTTTGAAATCATATTATTGTTTCAAGTCTAGAAACATCAAGAATCCGTGCTGGTGTTTCAGAAAGACAGTTTATAGTTTGTGAGAATGTTGCTGGAGTTAGTGATAAAACACACACACAGACGCAGGCAGCATTGTGTACAACCCGCTTGGTGTCATCAGTGGCAGTGTGGCAGTGTTCAGTTAAGTGGCAGTGTACAGAGCATTGCTGGAATGTGCGTGGTTCATCTCAGCTCCTACTTCTTCGGCCATGTTTCTCCTCTGTTTACTCTTAGTTCCAGTTTGAGACGAGGCCTGTGTCAGCCAAAAAGTCCAGCAGCTCCAAGTCAGATTTCGAATGAAATGGTGAAAGTTAAAGCGTCTCTCCATACTCGAGCCATTTTCGTCTATTCTAGACCAGCTCATCCAGCAGAGTGCCTAAGCTGTGGTGCTGCTCCGATCCTCCACCCAGGGCCTTGTTACACATGGGGCACACACACCGCACCTCCAGCCACTTCACCACACACCTGCAAAAACATGCACGTCAAAATTCTTGGCATCTTTAACAAAATGAGCAAAAATGTAATAATCTAATGATGCTGACTAACATTATTCAAACTGACCCACCCACACCACCCACGAGGCCTACCTCCCAGTTTGTGGAGCAGGCCTACCTCCCAGTTTGTGGAGCAGGCCTATCTCCCAGTTTGTGGAGCAGGCCTACCTCCCAGTTTGTGGAGCACATATATAAAATTTATAAATATATAATTTTTTTGGTATTTTAGGTTTTGTTTTTTGTTTTGCCATTATAGTTGCTATTCAACCATTTCTGTTTGGATTTGCATGTTTGTGTCAAGTAATCATCTTGTACAAAGATCAGTCTATGCCCAATCCTTAACCTCCTCACAGAGGCAAACATTTTAACTGGAAATACTGCATCTTTTTCAAACTGCTGCTCATGCTACAACACACACTTGGAGAAAAGCGCTATCTGCCCTCTTCCGCATACACGAGCTCACAGACACCTACGATTGGCTAGTGCTACTGTGGGGAGAGAGAGTATGCTCCTCCCACCCAGAGAGCACTGATTTGAATATTAGGCCACACCTATAGGTAGTTCTTAGTTCAGTCTGATCTAACAGTATCAACATAGAAAAATTGTGGATAATTTACACCATATTTTAAAAAAGTGACTAGCTGTCTGATGGCTTTGTAAAATTTAAGTGGGTGAGGAACTGAACAATGAAAGCCAGGCCTGTTGTGTTCAGTGATAAAGGCCAGATGTCACTCGGAAGTCGTCCTCACCTCCTGTGGAAAGCGTGTTGGCACGGCAGGATTCCCAGTTCGTCCTTCACCTTGAAGTCCTCCAGGCACACGGCACACGTCTGCTGTGGAGGTGACACAGAGCTAGAGATAAAGAGCCATACACACAAACAGGGGTACAGATACACACACAGACAAAGTATAAAGACACACATCCAGGGCCGTACAAACATCCCGAGACACATGGACTTACGGAAATAGAAATAGAGAGACGCATAGAGAGAGAAAAAGGAACCGAAACAAGCAGGGACTAAAAGTATTGCACACAGAGGCATGCAGAGAAATACAAATACAAGCGAAAAAGCAAAAAAACATGCCAGTGAGAGGACACAGAATAATATTGTGTCTTTACCCCATGAAGATTCAGCTTCTTTGTGTCCCCTTTCAGGATCACCTGCAATTGAGTACAGACCAAGAAAAATATCACGTAAACTGCAATTTGTAGACTCCTGAGACTTATTATACTGTACTAATCTTTGGTCTTCTTCGTCAAGAATATAAAAATACCTGATCATTTATTCACAAATACAGTGTTTCATATTGATATTGATCATTGTCTTGTTCAGAAAAAGCAAAAAGCATGATATTTGTACGTTTATCTCTCAGGCCACTCTCTTACCTCTTTATATCCAAACCTCTCGCTTTGTGCCTGGTGTCTCAGCTTACTAATGAAAAAAAAACAAAAAACACACGAGAGGTGTTAATTAACAAATAAAGGAGTGTTACGGAGCTGTGCGTCCAGCTTATTTTTCTGATCATACAATAGACCTTCAGTAAATCGGAAGGAAAGGAACGGTCAGATCAGGCAGTATTGTGCTGTTATATAATGCACATGTGTGTGTTTGGTCCTGTAAATAATAGCAGATGAAAATAGCTTCACATTTGCGCTAAATGCGTCCACACTGACGTGGAAATGACCTGCTGCCCAGTGACATGACTGTGGCAACTTCCTGTCCCCTTCTGTCTCACTTCCTGCTGCTGCTGGCGTTCACATCATTGTCTTTTCAGCTCAGAATTTCAAAATGTGTTTGTTTGTCTGTGTGTGTGTGTGTGTATAGTTTACCTTATAAAGTAGCAACAGAATATAAGGCTGAGCACGAAGACGAAGATCCCTGTCCCAATGATCACCATATAGATGTTGATCGGCAGGTCCTGAAACGTGACAGGCGGCATAGCGCACGACTTATTGGAGAAGATCGAACCCAAACTGCAGAAGCACCCTACACAGGGAGTAAGAAAGATGTAGATCATCCACAGAAGCACCTATGAGGGAAATTACTCATTTTTACTTTGTAATAGTTTTGTTCTCGTTCTGTTTCATGTTCATCTGAGGATAATGCCTAATAAGGACATGTGATGTCACTGAGATCAGTACAGAATATTTATCTGCTTACAGAGACACAAACATGTTCTTCTGTTCAAGGTTCGTCTGTCCAAGATCCTAAAACAAAGCTTGTTTGAACTGCCTCAAACTGCTTCTTATCGGTACACAGAAGTGTGTCATGCTCTATGTTTCATATATATAGTAGTGGTTCAGCACAAGCGCGTCAGAGCACTCTCATTATTCTGTCCTACCTGTCTGTGTGGAACGGAGTCAGTGATTTAGAATTAGAATTTTATGAAGTCATAACGTATGGCTGTCTGTATGGAAGGGAATCAATGATTTAGAATTAGAATTTTATGAAGTCATAGTGTATTCTGTCTGTATGGAAGGGAGTCAATGATATAAGAAATGCGTGTATTACATTGAGAGAAGTATTACATGGAGCGATTTCTTATAAGAAGTTCCAGGAACTTCGCCTTTGCGACGGCAGAGATAGTGATGTTTCTTAGATCACAGCTTCAAAAGTAAGATATATACTGACGGGTATATATACAGTATCTCACAAAAGTGAGTACACCCCTCACATTTTTTCATGTGACAACACTGAAGAAATGACACTTTGCTACAATGTAAAGTAGTGAGTGTACAGCTTGTGTAACAGTGTAAATTTGCTGCCCCCTCAAAATAACTCAACACACAGCCATTAATGTCTAAACCGCTGGCAACAAAAGTGAGTACACCCCAAAGTAAAAATGTCCAAATTGGGCCCAAAGTGTCAATATTTTGTGTGGCCACCATTATTTTCCAGCACTGCCTTAACCCTCTTGGGTATGGAGTTCACCACAGCTTCACAGGTTGAGAGTCCTCTTCCACTCCTCTATGACGACATCACAGAGCTGGTGGATGTTAGAGACCTTGTGCTCTGATCATATACAAGCTGTGTGTTGAGTTATTTAGAGGAGACAGCAAATTTACACTATTATACAAGCTGTCCACTCACTACTTTACATTGTAGCAAAGTAGTGAGTGTTTCTTCAGTGTTGTCCCATTAAACTAACTAATGTAAATATTTACAAAAATGTGAGGGGTGTACTCACTTTTGTGAGATACTGTATATACATATAGAGAGAGAGAGATAATAACGGTAAAAATATTTGCTAATGGAAACAGTCCGGTTCGAGCAATGAATAAATAAATAGAGTATTTATTAAGAAGATAATTTATTTGGCAAATTTAACGCACAAGTAAATTTTTACTGAGATAAAAAAAGAAAATAATAATAATAATTTTTTAAAAAAAAGAAGGGAAGACAAAACTGTAAGTCCTACCAAATTGCTGTATGTGGACTCGCCCTCACAGATAAACTCTTTTACATTCTTAAGGTTTGCTCTATTGAACCTATAGGTTATATGATTAATTGAATGTCTAGAGATTTGGCACACACTAGAACCTTTTCTGTCTGTGCACGAGAATGCATATTCACTTGATTTTCATAGAATGTTAAATTGATTAAAACTTTGAAAGTTATATATATACAAAATAAAAAAAATATGTGGGAAAACATGCAGCAAAACACATCCTGAGACACATGCTATGGTATGTACAGGGTGCTCATATGTTGATCCTGATATCACATTTATGCGTGTGAATTATGGGGAAGGATGTTTGAATCAACATGATGTATGGGTTAAAGAATGTGGTTTCCCTGAAAAAGGTAGTTTTAGCCTCAGACAGTTAGAACAACTGAAACTTAATTTGGAGACGAGAGAGAGAGAGAGAGAGAGAGAGAGAGAGAGAGAGAGAGAGACAGAGAGAGAGCCCTAAAACAAAGAGTGAAGCACAGTTTTTGGCTGACTGGAAGGCATTTGCTGAATAGCAGAGCAAGGCACATAAAAGAGAGAAAAAATGTCAGGCAGGGCCCTCATCTGTTTCTCAGTGTGCTAAATTGCAGAAAGCCGATCCTGACCTGGACTCCGCCCCACCGCCACGCCCACAGCCAGTAAGGAGGGAGGAACCTGCAGTTTCAGAGGCACCTCCTCACGATGAACCGGCCCAGCCTATGCCATTCCATTCGAACCTGTCAGAACTGAGCCACCAACCCCCACCGAACTATGCTCCTACCTTCACCGGTGGCGTTACACACAAGATCCCGAGTGAAGGGACCAACGACATCGCTACCTGAGGGTTTCAGACCAACAAAATTGGACAGACAAGGGACAGTGCACACCGTGGTAAATGCCCCAATGCTAGAACTGGCCAGAGAAGGAGGCCCTATGCTAGTTCACAGACCCTGGACATTGGAAGACATCAGGAGCAGCATGACGCATCTGCCGGCGCTCCGTGAAGTAAGAGGACGAAAGTTTGGGGATGAACTTCAGATATTCTGCAGAGAATTCAGACCCACCACTCATGAACTACGATGACTGCTCATGGCAAAACTTGGCACGGACTGTGTCAAGGTTTCATGTGAATTCCCAAAGAACGATGTCCACCTGATCAACCCACAGTGGGATGATGGAGTCAACGCAAGGTACCGAGAACAAATCGCGGCGCTCCAGCAGAGGCTGACGAACACCTTTCCTGTGCGACTGGACATAACAAAAAAAGCAAAGTGCAAGCAGCAAGATTCAGAAACTATATCACAGTACCTGTCCAGGCTCACTGAGATCCATGATGGAAACTCAGGCTTGGAGAAACCCGATGCTCTGGCAGCTGGGCAGGCGGCCGTCACAGCATGGCAGGCACATCTCAGAAACAGCTTTATGAACGGCATGAAACCAGAAATTGCCGCTATAATCAAACAACAGTGTATCACCTGGGACACCGGAAGCCTCACACAAGTAGAAAGGTATGCAGTCCACGCGGAGACGCTCCTACGAGAAGCAAAGGAAAGAAAGATGGAGAGGAGAAAACCACGCGGACGAGGAAGGTCAGGTAGCAACCCCCATAGATACAACTTAACAGAGGACAAGTCTGTGAGTGTTGTCTAATTTCCATGACACACCCTACATAGGGAATGGGAAAGGTTTCCATCAATCCCAAACTACAGAAGCACCCTACACTGGAAGTAGGTAATATTTGGATCAATCCCAAACTGCAGAAGCAATACTTTTTGTCTATTTATAGTTACACTTACACAAGTCTGATCATGTCCTCACAAGTTGCGGCTTTACCTCTGACCGTCACAAAGCACTGACACTGGAGACTCCTTCCATAACTGAAACAGAAAACATCACCATATCATCTCTTGCTGTGCCACACAGATGATCTCATTTTGAAGTTGTTCAGGATCTCCAGCACGCTGCGGCTTTGTGGGGAATATTATAGATTTAGTGAGAGAGAGAGAGTGCTCGATGTGATGCTCGCTCTACCAGCTAACCATTTAACCATGACCTTTGTGCTGTGATGCTTTTAGGAAACTTCGCTCTTATCTCCTAAAACCACATAAAACCGCTGTTTTTTTTCTCTAGCTGGTCTCAAAAGTAGAACAGTGATTTGGGATTGCTGCTAAATGACAGGAAACAGGAAATTGCAACACGTCTCTAATGGTGTGTATGAGGAGCAGGCCAGACTTCCAGCTCAGTGCTCTTGTGCAAGAACAACAACCAAAAAAAAAAAACCCTCCAAATTTATCCCGCAGCTTTGGAGCTGGCGAGAAGCAAACCTCACAAACCCTCCTACACACAAACCTCGTACACACAGGGTGCGAATATACAATAAAACCTCATACAAGAAACACAACTTTCATTTGACTACAGATTCAGTCGAGGAATTTATATACTTGAGAGATTTTGCTTCTTCAGTTTAGCACTGGCGCTACAATGCTAACAAGTAAGGGTAACTTATAGCCTCCAGTTTAGCATCGCTCCAGCTGTGTGTCCGGATCATGAGCATAATTTAGTAGTAATTGAATTAGTCACAGTACACATTCTGCAAATGACCTGTGGGTGTTTTCTGCTTTTGTTCCTACACGAATGGCGCACAGGACTTAGACAAAGAGTCAAGTGATTTTTTATTTCATATTATTTCATTAAAAATGTAGCAAAAGGCAAACCTTACACAGATAACTGCTGTGATGAATACAAAGTCGCATTCTCGCATCTCATTCTCTCCGTCACATCTGCTAAGTTTAGATCCATCCATCCATCCATGTTCTATACCACTTATCCTTCAGGGTTGCGGCGAACCTGGAGCCTATCCCTATGTTGGGCACAAGGTGGGGTACACCCTGGACAGGGTGCCAATCCATCACAGGGCACACTCACACACCCGTTCATACACTACGTACACTTTGGACATGCCAATCAGCCTACCATGGATGTCTTTGGACTGGTGGAGGAAACTGGAGTATCCGGAAGAAACCCTCGCAGCACGGGGAGAACATGCAAACTCCGCACATGCATGGCAGCGGCGGGAATCGAACCCCCGACCCTGGCGGTGTGAGGCGAACGTGCTAACCACTAACCGCCATCCGATGCTAAACAGTCCCCTCGGGACTTTATCTGATTAGAAAGAGTGCTTGGAGTCTTCTACTTTGAAGAAGCCATTTTTATCCACATTTTATCCACACAGCTCAGAAGAAGTGCTCTTGCTCAAAGGAAATTCAATAAACAGCCATTTTCCCCCCATCATTTTATTTTTGTTCTGTCTTATTTGGCTGCGCGCTCTCGAGCAGCACTTTAGCGCTCTACAATGACTTCGAATGCTCCAAAATCAAATCTACGATCGCTTCAGTTCTGTTATCCTATTTCACAAAGTGAGCTTAAACAAGTCCCTTTGGAGTTCCTCACTCGAGGAATCAGCATCGGGGAGCCAAGGTGAGATGGGGTTCACACATAAATTCAGGAACTTGTGCTTGTGCTCTGTTTAATATATTTAATGTAATATTTAGATTCCTTCAATGTCTAAAAAAGATCAGTTTAGCCAATGAGAGAATTGTTCAAGGTCATATTAACAAGAAATCTGCCGTAAAAATCTTGGTTCAAAATCAAAGGATGGCGTCAACGTCCCAGAATGCAACGCGGCTACACGACAGCAGAGACTTGGCTCGGCTAGTTAGCGAGTTACGAGATGATGTGTTGACGGTGGTATTAGTGTGAAGGTTGGCGCTTTGAAAGCTGATCTGTTTGAGCAGGCAAGGTGAGAGAGCCGGAAAGAATAAAGGACTAAAGCACCGCCGCATCGATCTCTTGAAGCAGAGATGAAGCGAGGGCTAAAGGTTAAGGGTAAGGTTAATGCAGGGTTAATGCAGGGTTACCACTATTGGCAGGTAGTCAGACGGCATTGTGGGTAATTTAGAAAACCATTATACAAAATAATTCAGGGGGAATTTTTCCTCTAAGCACTAGAGTAAAATCTACAAAAATATGCAATAAGCATAAAAACCATGAAGTACCATAACTGCTCATTTATACTGTAATACTGTAATTATCTCCTTCAGGGAGTTTCTCATGAAGCGTGATGACTGCTGCGCTGCTTCTCTCATGTTGTGTGCGGCGCTTGTTGTGCTGGCCCGCTGACCTATATCACCAAGGGCACCGGCATGTTGCCAAGACAACGCGAGGAAAAAAAAAAGCCCCCTTTTCTAAGAACAGCTCTTACATCTGAACACGGTGAGGGCGTTCCCCGATTCCAAAGAAAACCAGGCGCATCCAGGCGATGATGAGACTCGGTGCACTAGGACAGTTTCCTGCCATTCGGATCGAGGTTGCTACAAGTCTGACGTATGAAATAAAAACCCGGCTCCATCCTTCGCAAGCATGCAGGAGAAAAGAAAAAAGTCTGTTCCTTATTTCCGTAAAAATCCGTTACAGAAGTCCTTCACTGGTGCTGCTCAGACGTCATAACGGGGCCATTTGGAAAATATCGACATATAATGAGCTAATGACTCAGTGTGTTGCTATGCTGTTCCTCGGTTCAGGCAGTATTAAAAAACATGGCTTAGGATGAAAAATGTGCTTCAAGAGAGAGAAACATCAAATATTAAAACCTCATGAGAGTGAACGTGTCTCCTTAGTACTTTTCAATAAAGACGGAATGAACGGCGTATAAAATATAAAAGCCGAGTTGGGCAGACTTCGATATTATTCGCTGTTATGAACTGGTCTGTTTGTAACAATGTGATATGTGGATTTTCTAAGATTACCACCAATAACATCAGTGCAACAACTACATATTTATATAAATATACATATACATACACATACATATATACATACTTATATATATATATATATATATATATATATATATATATAAAGAAATTGAAACCTGCCAGAACAGCAAGCAGTACAGTCCTGCTGGCAAATGATTCCTACAGGAACAAGAAGCTGATTGGATATTAGCTATGATGGCATCATAATTCATATCAACACCTTGTGCACCGTATGAAATGATCGAGATAAACGATCAAGTCATGTCAAGTGGGTTATTACTGTCATTCCTCTATATAGCCTGTATACATTGGAACGAAATGTCGTTTCATCAGGACCATGGTGCGACACATAACAGTACACAAGACTACATAAAGTGCAAATACACAACAGTGTGAGACGAGTGCGGGACGATAAATACACAGTACGTGGGCTGTATGTAATATATAAAACATAGGCTGTAAACTGTAAACGACGACAATTATTTGTTTATGAACATCATAGCTGGACACACCTGGTTATAATGTTAACAAACGTTTACGTTTTGGCGTCCATTTTCCTCCCGTTTATGCCTTTTTCAAATAAAGAAAACGTTGAACTTAAAATTTTAATTAAATAATTTAATTAAATAAACCGAGACGCATCATGTGACGTCATCACGACAGTACAGATAAAAGGTTTCGTTTACCAACAAACATCACTGCAAAAGACCGTGTAAAACAAAAAAATCGCCAATTTGCATGGGAAATTTAGTAAAAAAAGCCATAGCAAAATTTTTGACTACAACAATGACAAAAAAAACTCCACGAAATCGTGTACGGCCTCATTAATAAGACAGAAAAAAGCACATATTTTTGTGTTACCAAAAAGCCACAAAAGTGTATAACTCGTCTGTCTCGAAAACTTTCCTGGGGTGGAAAAAACCTCCAACTTTCTGTCTCTTACAAAGCACTGACACTGGAGACTCCTTCCGTAAATGTTATAGAAACGTCTCCTTACAGAAAACTCAACAATTATAGACCCATTTATGTGCTGTGTCCACCATACAAGTGCAATCTGTTACAATAGAAATGATAATGTTTCAGAACGAGTGCATTCATGTAAACTTCCTGTCACATCATGGTATAATTCATGTGAACATCCAGGGGCACCAATAGAAATTCTTGCCCTCCTGGAGAATTTTTGTATTCCAGGATGCCTACTTCCACCATTTCCACCATTTCCCACTATGCTTTAACCTGGATACAATTTTGCCTTGGATGTCACGTGTGATCATTCGCATAAATTGGAGGCTTGATAAGCGTTGGATCATTAGATCCAGAGGATGTCAGTATCAGACAGATTAGATATCAGGTATGGGCAGATCTTTCCCTTGGGAAAGGGATTGGGGCATCCCTAGGACCAGTTATCCACCAGGCCTGGATTAACCGGATCAGGCTTGTTAGATGAGGAGATAAACTCTGCAGGAGGGTTGATGACCATCACTGCACAAACATCTGTCATGATCAGACTCCATGAGCTTGTCAATCAACCTTATGCATCATCATGGATGTATCTTTATTTTGGAGTGAGTGCATCAGGGAAATGAATCAAAATGGTTTAAAGAAAAACAAAAAAAAAACAAGGACAGATGGACAGAAGGACAGGAAAGACAGGAAAGACATAAGGACAGAGGGCTGATGCTGATTAGCGCTTACCGTTACACCACTGGAAGGGTTGCATCAGTTGATCCCTGGCACAACAGCTCTGTATTTATATTGTTGCCACAGCGCGACTTTTATTCTCTCTCTCCACCAATCTATCCAGATGTAACCAGATGTCCATATCATCCACGCTCATTTTTTTTTTACACAAGAAGTCCAAACAGCTGCTTGAAGTTTGCGCTCCCAGCATCCACATTCACATCACACTGATAATAAAAATAAATCAGTAACAAAACCCCACAAAGACACAATCAGATCCACCCAGATTAGATCAGATCAGATCAAATCAGATCAGATCCCTTCCCACTCGCCTGCTTTCAACTGGGGGGGAAGGGGGGGTTTACTTTTGAATTCCTAACATCTCTGCTGTTCAGCGTTTGATCGTCAATCCTCCATGGGGGGAAAAAAACCCACCCGCCATCAAAACACGCTGGCATCCGCGTGAGAAGCAGTGAATTAATGAGGAATCGTTTTTGTTTGAACGACTCTTTCAGGCGAGTCGATTCAGCAAAGTGGTTCACAAACAACGCGCATGCGCAAACGCAAACGCACCCTCCTCGCTATCTGAGGAGTCTTGTAGCCATGTCAGAATAACTGTCACAACTTCTGAAATCCCACAATTCACTGCAATTGATTAACGTACCAAAAAAATGCACAGAATACCCACAATGCACACGCAGTTCACTGAACAAATGAAGCGTCAAGTGATTTTTTTTAAACACCCAAAACATTTTAGACAGTTTAACAATAAGATAAAAAAACAACAACAACAACAACTAGTGAACAACTGAACAAGATACTATGTACACAAGGATTTATATCCCTAAACAAGTGAATTAGTTATATTAATAAAAGAAATATTGAAATGAAATATGTATTAAAACTTAAGGTAAAGGAAAGGAGCTAAGTGTTAGCTTAAGACTTCTTACTCCAGATGCTAGCAAACTAGCTACTTAGCCACGACACTTTTTCCATTTGAATGACATCAGCATCAAGCAAGAAAGCAGCTGAACTGACTAAATCCAGTTAATGAGCACTAATTTCTTATTAGTGTTTTCAATCATTTTGTCCTCTTCTCTCCCCCCCCCTTTGCATTCAGCCCCAGACAGATATGAACGCTTCATGAACTCAACTTCGTCTCACATTTGTTACTTAATATAGTCAATGTAAATTCCAGTTTCTGTTCATTTCACACCTCCTGTGACTGCCTGATATGCAAACCTTTTTTGATAAATGATATTGAAGTGTGCTTTTTGTTTTTTTGCGCATCTATTTTAAACACCATGGGGCTTCTCTAGCAGTCTGGGGCCCTATGTGACCAGTTACACCAAGAAACAGCCCTGTATCTAGTTACGACCACCACAGGACTACCACTGAGGTGACACTCATATGGCAGTGTGTGTGTGTGTGTGTGTATGTGTGTGGTTCTGGTACAAGTGTATCAGGTATACGTGTACCAGTGTTATCTAGGGTTTTAAACACTGTGTTAAACACTTTACTGTACTTTATTACACACAACAGCCTTGTTGGTCCACATTGTAGGTGTACATTTAGAAACTAGCATGTATTAGTCATCCTCTACTTTAAATAATATGCCATCTTTCCCTTGATGAACAGGGTAAAGGGGTGCCAATACATTATGTATAGCATAAAATGGGTTACAATCTGTAATTATACAAAGTGATGGATATGGTGTGTGTGTGTGTGTGTGTGTGTGTGTGTGTGTGTGTGTGTAGCTGATTAAATTCAAAGCTGAATATTGCACAGAATGTACATTTGTAAATACACACTCTATCTGCTCTTTTACTAAATAAATATGTTAAAAATATGATTATTTAGTGCAATGTTGTCATTTAAAACAAGTATATGAAGGTTTTTGTGCATATGTTTACGGAAAAATTTTGTGACAGATAGATTTCTTTTATTATGGCTGATCGACTATATTTTATGTAAATGTTATTTTTGGCTAAATTGTTCTTTTAGGCGGAATTGAGGTATCATTTCAATATTGTGAACAATCATGACATTGTGGAATTTTCTAAGATATTGTGGATATTACAATCAAAAATAAAAATAAAAATAACAATTGGAATCATCTAACACTTAAAATATTGTGCATCATCTTCTAAGTTGTAAAATCGAATTACAGGATTACAAAATTATCCCTTTCAGTGTTCACTTGTTTATTTATTTATTTATTTATTTTGTAGGCATTAGTTAAAAGTACAATTCACATATTTTAAAGCAGCATTACTGTTTTGCTGGCATTTTGTTAAATCTTTATATCCTTAAACATATTGTGTATTATAGAAATATACCTCGAGCCCATACACTAGATAGCAGGTATTTTTGTCCATTAGCTGCTGAGATGAGTGAGGTACATTTGAGTGAGGTACAATGAGTTACTGAGGTACATTTTATTCCTCTTTGCAAGATAAATGCTGCCCTCTTCTGGTAAAGCAGGAAATTAAACGCTGTTTTCTTTTGAATGATAAAAAAAAACAACAAACAAACAAAAAAAAACAAATCAAAAAAAAAAAAAAAAAACAGAGCAGGAATGTGAAAAGCAAAGCACCTGTTCTCTTCATACAAAGGCATAACAACATTCTGCGTTTTAAATAAACTAATAATGAAATAAAAATCATGATATCTCTAATGGATTAATACAACCCAGAAAAGAAGAGTTACATGTATAAAAATGAGTATGAGGACTGAGTGTGAACTGGAAAGAGGTTTTCATTTAGAAGAAGTAGATTTGCTCGTATGCACTGAAGTTTGCTGTATAAACAGGGTTATAGTTGTATATGAGTGCTTGCCTCTCCTCCTCCAGCTGACTGAAGTGGTGAGAGCTTCTCCTTCCTGCAGAGAGAGAGAGAGAGAGAGAGAGAGAGAGAGAGAGAGAGAGAGTGAGCGACAAGGGGTATTGAAAACGAGCAAGTATATAGTTTTAATGCAAATATGTCTGAAACAGCAATACAGACAGACAGACTGATGATATTTAGTTATCTGCTCTCAACCAGAGTGACTTACACTAAATAAATAAATAGTCAGACAGACAGAAAGCAAGGGGGAAGGCGGACGGACAAACAGGCAAACAGAAAGATAGACAGAAAGATAGATAGATAGATAGATAGATAGATATGCAGGGTGACAGACACATAGACAGACAGATAGAAAGAGAGACAGACAGACAAACAGATAGATAGACAGATAGAGAGACAGGCAGACAGACAGACATGCAGGCAGGCATACACAGACAGATAGAGAGACATGCAGACAGGCATACACATAGACAGACCGAGAGACAGGCATATAGATAAGTAGATAGATGGATAGATAGATAGATAGATAGATATGCAGGGAAACAGACAGATAGTCAGACAGAGATACAGGCAGACAGACACATAAACAGACAAACAGGCAGACAGACAGATAGGCAGATAGATAGATATGCAGGGTGACAGACAAACAGGGAGACAGACAGATAGAAAGAGAGACAGACAGAGAGATAGGCAGACAGACAGGCAGACAGATAGATAGATAGATAGATAGATGATTAGATAGATAGATAGAAGTTACCTTCATTCGCAAGAAGCTGGGACAGTAGTGAGGACACATGGACAGCGTTTTTAGAATGAGGAAAACTGTAGTGAGAATTCCACTGGAAACAGTTCACTTCTGGATGCCACTGAACGCCGTAGAACGGGTACTTCTTCCCTGCGGACCAATCAGAACAGTAGAAAACATTTCCTTAAAGACAACTATAAACATGTTGGCCATGAGACACCCCATGGGCATGTGGTTGTTAGTCACAAAAAAATGTAGACGTGATTCCCTGCTTTCTACCTTCTATGGTCGAGACGAATACAACTCCATTCTCCGCCTTGTTCGTAGACAATATGGTAAAGAAGCTACTCAGTTTCTTATTTCCTACAAATACCTGAAACATACAGAATTACTATTAAAACAGTGTAAATGTGAAACGATGTAAATGCTACGTTATGCTGCTCGAGTCATGCACCTGCTCTGTCACTCCATAATGGTGGAAATTTCCCGTGACCGGTTCCTCTGATAGCGCTTTGAACAGCTCTGGAGTAAAACTCGCAAACATGCGGCTGGACTGGGCCTCTGTTAAAGAGTTTCATCTTGGAATTAGGATTTCAAGAGATGCAATATGAGGAGATTGTGTATCAAATGTAAGAACAAACGAATAGGGAACCCTTCAAGATACCAGGAAAGTGCTGTCTACCCTCTTACGCATACACGGGGTCACCGATAACCATGGTTGGCACAGTGTTGCTGTGATTGACAGGGGAGACAAAGTATGCCCCTCCCACCCAGAGAGCACATCCAACTGTCAATCACAGCGACTCTAGCCAATCGTGGGCGTGGGTCATGAGCTCATACATTTGTCAGGATTTGGAGTGCTACATTTTTTTTTACAGTGTACCTGAGGTGAGGTTTAAGGGCATTGAGACGTTGTCTGCCATGGTTTTGCTCAGCAGGTTCTCTCCAGCCACCTGTACCGTGAGGAGCTGGAAGCCCAGACACGTTCCCCAGATAGGGAAGTAGTCGCCCTCATCGTTGGCCTGAAAGAAAAGCAAAACAGATTCAGAAATGTCACTCGCAATTATAGGAAGCAATGCAGTGAACCTACTGGAGTCATTTCCCTTTTTAAACAGCTAACGAACTGGAAATAATGAGCAGACGGGAAAGATCAGTACGATATACAGTATATATAAATACAGTATATATATATAAAACACTGACGCACCAACTAGTCTCTGAAATAGCCACAATACTGTAGCTACAAATAATAGGAATTACAGGATCTAAGAACATAAATAAATAAACAAAGTGTTGCTTCTGATTCAATTCACCAGCTCCAATACAAACAAAATATGGACAATTATCAAAAAAATGATGTTTACATAACCGAACAAGACAAAATCATGTAAGATGATTAAAAAAAAAAAAAAAAACACTTTTATGAGGAAGCTTGAAGTGTTAATAATTGAAATTCCGACTCTTTTGACTGAGTCAGATCGTTTGACTAGGCTCACCAGCACGAGCCGACCGCTTGAGCATGATTTACCTTAAGAGCGAGTCTGAAGTAAATCCCAGCAGTGTGTGCGAAGTGAGATGTTTCCAGATTCACCGCACCACCGATAAAAATAAGGCTGTCAGAGGGAAGGAACAGAACCATGTAGCGTTTAGAAATTCCTGCCTGAGACCTATAACTGCTCTTTATTTCGACTACGGTTACAGTTTGATATCCAGAGTGACGATATCTGAAAATCTCTAAAACTGTAACATGGTCATTACAATGTAATTACTCAAGAAATTACAGATACTTATTGCAGCTATTCAGCCGGCTTAGAAATAAAAGAGTTTTATTGCAGTTTAATAAAATCCAGAGTGCATTCCTGCCTCGTACCTAGCGTTCCCAGGATAGCCTCCAGCTCCATCATGACCCTCATCAAGATATATATATATATATATATATATATATATATATATATATATATATATATGTGTATGTATATATATAATACTAGCTAACTTTTACATGCGATCACAAATACCACTGTGCATTATGTTTAATCATTTGAAGATGGCAAAAATGACGATCTGATTTCAATTATACTGAATTGTTCTTTATCTGGACTTTCCCTGCTGCAGGGAAGATGTGATTGTCACCAGCAGACTAAATTCCCCATTTCTACACATTTACTAGGAGTGCTACAGAGGCTTATCACATGAGTCACACACACACACACACTGAGTCCTCATTAGAAAGAGGCCCTTCTAATTAACATTGTTGATGTTATGTGGAAGTGTAAGCTCTGTCTCTTCTTCTTTTGTCTCTGGATTGGAAGATGAAGTGTTGACCTACCCATTGATTGACTGGAAGAGTTTTTCATGCTCTTCTCTGGTCAGATTCAGTCTAGAACGGAAAATAATGCAAAATGAATACTTTAATAATGTATAAGTAATACATAAGATATAAACATACAGCAGTTACAGATGTTTTCTAGGCTTAAGCCTCAAGGATGGTCATAAATGAAGTATTTTAGACTATATATTATATAAGTGTTTTCATCCTATGAATCCTGTTATGTCCAGCACCATTTTTAGGTAAATCCAGAGTGTTGTTTTTTTTTCCACATAATATGACAACTTGGGAAGGTCAGGGTCAGCCATTGTGTAATACCTTTACGTTTAAAAAATGTTTCAAACTTGAAACTCGGTTGAACCTAAAACTTAAACACGTCAGGCCATAAAGACCAGATGTGACGGAAAGTTCTCTTATCTACTGTAAATACATGGTGATGAGCTGATGAGTCGTGTAAGGCCTGTTAGAGCAAGTAAATCACCATGCCGTGCTGAACTCTGAGACAAATATGAGCTTCCTGTTCTAAATGCAGTGAGTTGATGCTATGAGCCAGTTCAGGTGATACATCATGTGCTAGCATACCGAATGGGAATCACTTGTGCTCCGCCTGACTCGATGTACTTCACATAAGACGAGGGAATGTAGGTTGCTCCATACGGTCGTAGCTCAGAGTCTGTAACCTCCTGAGCCAAAATACCTGGGGAAAAACAAGCTTCTTATTATATATCTTAAACATAGTAAGTCATGTAAGGATTCTTAAGTTCATGTGCAAAAGCTATAACTATGAACATTTGCAAAACTGTAATTGTTAGCAAACTGTCATCGTATAAGAGGAATAAATCTGTTTAGAATATGCTGTTATTGGAAAATAATCAATGTTGAGGTGGTAATGAATCAACAGATATGTAAATTCTGTTATATAGATGAACATACAAATGAATCGTGTAATATAAATGAATCATTAGTTGAATACTGTCGTATAGATGAATCTATAGATGAATCATATCGTATAGATGGATCAATAGTTAATCATGGCATAGATGAATCTATAGATGAATCCTGCCATGTACAAGAATCCTGTCATATGGATGAATCCTGTCATATAGATGGATCAATAGATGAATCATGTCATATAGATGAATCTATGGATGAATCCTGTCATATAGATGAATCTATAGATGAATCATGTCATGTAGAGAACTATAAATGAATCATGTCATATAGATGAATGAGTAGATGAATCATGTCATATAGATGGATCTATAGTGAATCATGTCATATTGATAGATCAATATAGATTAATCATGCCATACAGATGAATCTATAGATGAATCATGTCATGTAGAGGAATCTATAAATGAATCATGTCATATAGATGAATGAGTAGATGAATCGTGTCATATAGATAAATCAATAGATGAATCATGTTATATAGATGAATCTACAGTGAATCATGTCATAGAGATCGATCAATATAGATGAATCAAATCATCTAGGTTAATCTATAGATGAATCATGTCATATAGAAGGATTTCATCTAAATGGTTTTGTTTTAAATCTTGCATTGTCGGCATTTTTATTTGAAAGCCACTACAGAGTTTCATTATGTGGGTTTCATTTTGCATCAATTCTGCAAACGCATGAAGAAACTCTTGAGAAGCTGCATGTCAGTATACACACCGATCAGCGGCCGGTCGTTCAGCGTCTCTCTGCGAGGAAGCCGTGCAGCGCTCGCGCAGCTCACCGCGAGCACCGGCAGGAGTAGAACCGCGATCCGGTGCAGCATTCCACCGCTTTACAATCCTCACAGTTCCCGGAGACTGGGGTTACAACACTTGTCCCTCGACAGTGTCTGTGTGTGTGTGTGTGTGTGTGCATTTCAGCGTGTAAAGTTTGAGGAAGTGGGCGGAGCTTGAGAAGTTTTGAGAAGAAGGAATCTCCGCTTTGATTGTGAAAGCTCGTGATAAAAGCCGCACGCCATGAAGTGGCCAAACATATCTCTTCTACTTTCCTCTACGGAATTTACGCGCGCACACACACACACACACACACACACACACACACACACACGAGCTGAAATCACAAGGTAGACCAAGTAGAATTGCAACAGGTTTATTTATTTATTTATTTATATTTTTTAATCACTCCTATGGAATGGAGTATGCTCGTGCTAAACGGTAATTATGGTGCCATTATACACCTTAAATCTTTTTTAAAGGTACAGTACATCCATATTTCCAGGTGAAGGATTGTAGATATCAAAAGATATTTTAAAGATATTAAGAGGATGATGATGATTACAAAATAGAAGTGAAAAATTGATGCGTATTTTGCATAATCAATGCATCTTCACTGGGATCCTTGGAAGCTCAGGGACCCTAGAAGCAACCTGGTATAGGCAATTGCTTATACCACTTATATCTAGAACCACCGTAGACCTCTGAGAGGTGAGACTGGATGCCAGAGGGACAGCAAGGTTTATTTCAAGGGTAACAGCTGCCACCACGTGTCACCCTGCGTCACCTATGTCACTGGTTCTCAAACTTGGTGTAGCCAGGGACCCATTTAACTGTAACATAAATTCCTTGGACACCCTGAAAAGAACTTTTTACACTTAACTATTAGACATGATATGTGAAGCTATATTAGACAAGCTACTGTATGCTATGCTATGTTATGTTAACACAATATAATAGGTATATCAGCTATTTAATCCCATCGGTCACAACAGTAACCGTAAAGAAGGTTTTGATTTATAAAGCTCTAAAAATGTTACTGACTGGTGTTTTAGTGCATTACCTGCAAATATGGAAAAAATAAAGTTAGTACAAATGGTCACATGACCAGAGCAGTTTACTTCCTGTTTGCACCATGATGGCTGCATCAGCGCTCAAGGTTAATAAAGTGTGTTAACATAAAGATATGACAAAGATTTTTGGTAGACATGATCTTTAAGGTGTCTAGTATGTATTAATATATGAATTCACAAGTATTCAGTTTTGTTGCGTGTGGTCATAGAAAGAGTAAACATGTTGATGGCAACAATAGTAGACCGCTGGGGTAATACAGTGCATTTAGGTATACACATCCTTACACACGTAGATAGTTGTACTACCTAACTTTCTACTCTGTTATTTCTTTTAGTTTTACTCTGAGTGAAGTTCTGGATTTGTTGGATCTAGATGACCCTCCCCCAAGACAAGGCACTAATACACCTACCTCTGTGGGCCTGTACTTTAATGTATGTGTTGAATGTTTTATGGTTTCTGAATGAACTTTCCAATTGCTGTTGTTAGTGAACGTTGCACTAAAAGGTCGCAGTGACAAAGTTACAGTGAATATTGCACTAAATTAAAAGTTCAAATGTTACAAATAAGTTACAATATTGATGTTTTAATACTGGTTGCACTAATATAACAATGTTAGGATATATTGTACAGTAAAGTAACAATTTTGAAATACGTCAATGGTTGTATTTTTTTTTGTCTTTGATCCCAGTATTCCTATCAGTATTCCTTTTTTTATGTATAATAGTAATCCTAGAAACAGATGATGTGATGAAACAGAGTTTAAAATGTGTTAATAACTGGGCTGAGATATATAAGAATTTTGATGACTGCAGAAATATGTTAATTCAGTATACACGTTATCCCACCGGTCACAATTGTGACCGACCATAAAACGCCATTTTTCACACACTTTTCCATAAAAAACAAACAAACAAACAAAAAAACAATTATTGATTATTTGATTATTTCAAAGGGGTTACTAATGACACATCATTTGGATATTTTCATGTTGAGGAAAAATTTGGGATTAAATGGGTTAAAGCTATTATCAACTATAGAGCAACAACAACAACAACAACAACAACAACAGAAGAAGTATTTGAAATGGAAAGAATAACTCATAATAGTTATTCTAAGAAAATGGCATTTAAAAGAAGAAGAGTAAATTGCTTAACTTTCAGTAAAGTTATTAACCGAGCAAAGAAAACCAAACTCCTCACGTGACACTATTCTCTTATTAATATTTACTGAAACTAATAATAATAATAATAATAACAATTAAACGAGATTAATAAATACAACGTAGCCTATGTTTGATAAATGCTACATAAAATGCAAGAGAAATGTTAGGCCAGTACTTTCTAAATATCGTCTTTAATATTGTGTCTCATGAAGATGTCCTGAAGTATCGCTATACTTGAGACCACCTTTCCATCTAGTTAAACTTTTACGTAGTTAAACAGCTAACGTGCTGTTTTAATTATTTTTAATCTATTTGAATAATTATATATACAAAAAAAGATATATTTATAGATTTATAGTTATGTTATATATTATGTTATGTTATACAGTGAAATTCTGAGTACTGTACGTGTCGCGTTTTCCATTTTTTCGTCTAATTCGACTACATAGAAAATGGCGATTCGTTAAGTTCCTACAGTACCCAGAATGCACCAGCGTTCACCCACGTGACTCTCAGGGGCTCGCTCTGATTGGCCGAGAGATGTTCAGAGGGGAGAAAGATGCTACAGTTTATCTCTAAGGCATCTTGGTCGACCTGTCCGCGTGCGGTTTGTGACTGACGTTTTGTTTGTTTGTTTGTTTTTCTTCAGAAATTTCATGCATTAGCTTTTTTTTTTTTTATTTCTTCCCCTTTCTGTTTCGTGGCATGAAATGCAAATTTCACAGAGCTTTTCTACATGGTGGACAAAGTGAACGGAGTTGACTTCTCGGACAGAAATTACGACATGACGACCAATGGTATGAGGTTTTTTTTTTGTTTGTTTGTTTTGTTTGTTTGTTTTTTTGTTTTTGACAGTAAATTAAACATTAGGTAAGGTAATGCAGCTAAATCCTTTTTTTTTTTTTTTTGCATTTTATAATTAACATTTATAACGTATACTTGTTAGTTTTATCCTCCTTTTCCTAATAATGTTCTTCCGTGAAGTAAAACTGAAGTAATGCCCTTAATTGTATTAGGTGTTTGACTGATATTGTGCTACTTAGTTATCTTACCTTGTTGCCATTGGTTACTACGAACTCTTCCTCTTATTGAAAGACACGTGAGAGGATTATTATTATTATTATTATTATTATTATTATTATTATTATTATTATTATTGCGCGTTCAAGACAAATGCCTTTTAACAGGAAAGTTGTTGTCTTTTTCTTTTGCAGATATTTTATTTGGCTCGGCTCTCCTAAAGCAGGTCGTAAACAGTGAACTTTTGAACTTGGCCAAAGCTTTTCAACCCCCACTTCACACGTTCACAAGCGCTCAGGAATGTGCGGCCAAAATACTGGATTTAAAAAAAAAACATCCTTTACATATACACTGAAGAAATGCATGCTGGGAGATTAATAATAAGTCCTAGTAGGCTACTGATGATGATGATGTTGATGATAATAATAATAATAATAATAATGAAAACACCTCTCCTGGAAATCAGGATGCCGGATAAAACAGGATGTAGAATGCTCCTGAAAATCGAACAAAAACCTTTACGCCCACGTGCGTTTGTTTTGAAGTTGTTAGCTATCTTGGGCAGCTTTATACATTTATTTATTTATTTATTTATTTATTTAAATAATCTAAGAAAATGGACTAGAAACACCTCCTAGTAACTTATTCACACCTTAAAACAAAAAAAAGGCACCGCTGATGAATACACACAGGTATGACATTTGGAAACAACGGCACTTAGTTTCGCAAGTGAGTCTTGATCCGCCTCGACGTACTCTCACAGATTCATTAAACGAGTATTCGAACCCTGTCAAAAATACACCGTAGCCATCCAAATGGAATTGTATACGAGCGTTACCCGGGGTTTCCGGATCATCCTCTTGTTTGGGAACGTAACTCTTACAAAGAAGAGAATTATTTACCCGTCACGTCGTTCAGAGGTTCGGAGGTTGTTTAACGCGGCCCGTGAGCCGATTACGCTGTTCGTGATGAGGAAATCTTATCAGATTCGCTGATTCAACAATCCTCCTGATTGCTGAGTCTCTGTACCGTTAATCATTTTTAAGCATGTCATGTGTATGACAGTATTCAGAAAGTAACGGTGGAACACACACACACACACACACACACACACAGACGATATGACTAATATGCAAAAGACCGGGGCAACAATGTCAGGCTAAAAACTAAACTATAAAAAAAAAAAGCTGCCTAAATGAGTTTTGATTTGCGTTTACTTACCTGCATCATTTATAGATTGTATAGAAGTTGATATTTCGCTATCAGGGTCATTTAATGTTATTTATTCATTTCTAGGGATCAGTTGTTTCAGTATTATATAATGATAATGAGTCTTTATTGGTCACATGTACATATGCACAGTGAAATTCTTTTCTTCACATACCCCAGCATGTCAGGAAGTTGGGGTCAGAGTGCAGGGTCAGCCATGATACTGCACCCCTGGAGCAGAGAGGGTTAAGGGCCTTGCTCAAGGGCCCAACAGTGGCAGCTTGGCATGCAGTTATATACAGTATATATACAGTTATATACAGTAGGGCGCAATTTTTCGAAATCACTGCAGATTTTCTGCAGGTTCGGGCTGAGACGTGAGACGTGTCATCACCGAACATGAGTACAGCTAAAAGGTCTCATTTACTAACAAACATCACTGCGAAAGACCGTGCAGAACAGGTTTATGCGATTGTGGTTTTGCCCATTCAAGTAGCCTAGTTTTCTGGCCAAAAAAAAACGCGCATAAAACTCTGCAAGTTTCATCGCAAATTTAGAAAAAAAGGGCGTGGCAAAAACGAAGCATAGTTGGCCGTACAATCACCAGAAAAAAACTTCAGGAAATCCTGTACGGACTGCTGTACGTACGCACGTCCCTGGACCCGCTCTGTTTATTTATAGCTCTACGGAATGTTGATTTTAAATCCTCACAGGTGTCTTTTATTCTCGATTGGTGCTTCCTTCCATGAGGTTGAGAGCGCAGAGGGTGGAGGTTAATCACATTAAGAACCATTTCAAATCCCTGACATGCCGACATGCCGATCGCTCTCAGTCATCGAGCCTGGATCTGTCTGACATGACAGTATGACACCTCTGTCTTATTTACAGCAGCTGTAAATGTGATGTGTGTCACTGTGGATTGGATTTACACGTAGTCGGATCTCGTTTGTTTGTTGCCTTGTAGATGTAGGACAGCCCTTTTATTTATTGATTTCTTTATCTACTTACGACTCTTTATTCATCATCCAGTCCTTACGTTTGAGCTCGCTTCATGTCTGTGTATATTGATAAGCTAGGATGATGTGTGGAATCATAATAATGAGAATAATAATAATAATAATAATAAAAACAACATCTATAGCTTCCTATGACTATAACCCTTACAGATAATATATAGATTTCTCAGGATGAGATGTCACCCTTAGTGTATGTGCGTTTTAAACAGAGCTTATGCATGATATATGATAGATTAAGGGCGTTTTTAAAAAATTAAAAAAAAAAAAAAAAAAAATCTGACCACGTTCTGTTATGTTGTGTTATTAGCGCTTTGTGACAACTGGCACAGATAGGGAAGATTAGAGCTGTAAAATTCAGCCGTTTGATCTCCGAAAGGTTCATCGTGGGCCATTTGCCCAGAGCCCTGCAGACACAGGGCTGCTCTGTCAATCATTGCGTGTCCGTGTCACGTGGCCAGCGAGGTGAAGACAAAGGTATGGAGCTCCATTTCTATGGTAATACATTCGGCACTAGGTGCTCCTCTAATGACCCCTCGGACGACCACTTGGGCGAAGGTCACGTGTCCTCCACCTTTTGGCCCTGATGGGAAAAAGTGAAGGCCAGCTTTTTGTCAGCGTGATGGATGGAATTGATTGGATCTGTTGAATGTGGAGTCAAAGGTCACACTTTCAGTTCAGTGGTTCTCCAAGTGGGGTCTGATGATTTTCAGAAATGTTTACAGTAGTCGAAATCACAACCCGCTATTATCACAGCGCTCTAAGAGCCTAATCTTTGACTAATTGGCTTATTTACATAAAATCTCCGTCGGATTTAACATTTATAGTACCTGGCTGCAAAAAAGCCTTCTTTTTATGCATGTTAACATCACTTCCAGCTTTTAATCAGATAATTAGATGAAAGAAAATAACAGCAGGCAGGATGTCCTTAAATTAACACCCTTTTAAATATCTTTCGGGAAGTTTTATTGTCGCGGATGAGACAGGGTAACGGCACAAAAGTCTTGGACACACGAAAGAAAAAAATGCTGTAAAGCAAAGAGCAGCAAACCGTATTTTTGCTCCGACAAACCATTTTGCCTTGAAATGTGTGTATATATAGTGTCACTAAAAGCTTAAATACATTTCAGTTCTCCCCCCTGTGCAGGTTTCTGCGGTGAGCTGTTGGAAGCAGATGAGCATGATGGGACAGGTGAGTCGGATTTTAAAGCACATTTTAGCCAAAACGATTCAAACGATAGACAGATAAAACAGCAGCTCAGACACTAGCACTGTATTTCACAAATCTCACCATCAGAAGTGAATCACTTACTGTATTTCACACTCTCATTTATCAGCCTTTGCTGTAGTGAGTGTTTATCCACCAGGGGGCGGTGTATAATCTCTACACCAATGCATATGTAAAACATACGTGTTGCAGTCACGGTGTATGTATTTAATATAGAATTCTGCAGTGTTTAAAGCATAACATTGATTCTTTTACACATCGTGTATACTGGTATTATCAAATCTTTTTCGGTGCTAAATTTCAGTTTCTACAGTCTGACAAAATGTACATTTTTTCGTTATTGTGAACCCAGTGTTATTTAAAGGCTCATGCTAAAATGCTTGAAGAGAAATATAGTATATTGTTTTATATATATATATATATAATATACTGTTGATGTTTGTTTGTTCCTTCAACAAATAGTTTCTTATAAGGACTACTCAAGCCCCTATATACATGTCTCGTAGTTATGTCGCTGTTGCCCTAAAGTGTAAGTAGTCAAAATGGTCGTACAAATAAAGGAGTAGTGCACAAGAGGACAGTCCTGAAAACAAAATAACGCCCCCCCCCCCCTTCCCTTTGATTATTTTATTTTAGTCATGTTTGTCTTATAGTGTTATCTGAAACACTTGCACCATTTGGTGTTGAACTCATTTTACGTAACAGGCCATGTTACACTCAGTCCAATATCAAGAAACTCAGTTTAGTGACCAGTAAAGACACAAAAACTCTCATTTCATGTGTTCATTGGTTAGCATTTATCTGAAAGCAACTTTCTCGATGCGCAAATGGATTAAACATATTAAAACAGACGAGCGTGCGACAATTCATTACCAAAAAAACCTCAAAATTTCCAGATTTACGGTTTTACCACACACTGCTGTGCATAAGTATTCACCCCTCTTGAACGTTTCCACACTTTGTAGTGTTAAATCCTGGAATTGAAATGGATTTAATTGGTACACATTTTGTCAGTAGAGTTTATGGCACTGATGCTCTATTCTGCCGCCTAGTGGAATAACTTGCTCTTTTTTTTTTTTTTTTCCTCCCCAAATATTACGATTTAATTACAGTCAACAAGACCATTTTAATTTACACACGGATTCTAAACTCGTTTGGTGGGTCTGAATTAGAACCTTTATCGGGCCGGTCCTGGCTCACGCTGTATGTTTGACACCATCCTGGGTTATACCATTAACACAGAGGAGGAACAAAGCACAGATGCAAGGTAAGTCTCGTGAAATAGCCTAAAAAGCTGTGTGACATAAAATGGAGGAAAGTGAGCTTGTACACTTTGTGTGGTTTTGTCCTAAAGGATAAAGATGCCCAGTTAAAAATGTAAAAAAAAATAAAAGAAGAAGAAAGATCTGAAAGCTTGTTATTTTGTTCACGTCTGACTGTATCATTGACCTGCTTGTGATTTATATCGCAGTGTGAAGTGGGCGGTAAAGCAAAAGGGACGATTCATTTTGCAGAAATAGTGATATTGTGCTGTACAGTTAAAATCCTGTGACGTCATCGCCCCCCCTTTTTTTTTTTTTTTCGTCCCCGATATAATAACTCGCACCCTGTGTAACCTCTGACCTCTGGCCATGTGATCCTGACCTGCTGCACAGTGGGATGTGCATGTGTGGGAATGCTCAGGACAAGGTTCAGCTCAAGTTCATCTCATTCTCTTTCTCCTTCTTTCCCTCGCGCTGTCTCTGTCTCACTCAATTTCAATTTCAAGGTGCTTTATTAGCATGACAAACATTTTGTATCGGGTTACAGAGCGTGTCTGTTTTAAAAAGGAGAATTACAGTACATGACGTGGAATTAATACTACTACTACTAATAATAATAATAAGAAGAAGAAGGCTTTCCATTTAGACAGCTCCTTTCTAACACTCATTGTTGCAGTACACACATTTATAACAGATACTATTAGGATGAAGAAAAGGAAAAGTACTGTAAGTATTGGGAGGAAAAGATGCATATTGCTTTTAAAAATTAGAAATTAAAGAGAGAACTCGTGAGGTGCGGCGCTTGATCAGTTCCTGGCATTGCAGATCTTTAAAAATAATAATAATATGGTATTAAAGCGACTATTTATACATCTTCCAGACTGTGTACGTGTTAATAATGAACAAGACGAGGACGTTGTTAATTAGAGGCTCACGTGTGATTCAGCGTACATGCACGGTATGTATGATGTCAGGCCAGGAACTTGTATTTTTGCCACACAAGTTCTGCGATCGCGGACATGAACGCAAAATCAAACAAACGGTGCAACATTCGGAGGAGCTTGCAATCTTTCAAAATGACTGCAGGTTGTCCGCGGATTCGGGACGAGACGCGTCACGTGACGTCGTCACGCCGCGCATTCAGCCACGTGCGTCGAGCGTGAGTGCAGATAAAAGGTCCCGTTTACCAACGAACATCACTGCGAAAGAACGATTCCGTGCGATCGCGATTTCTCCAATTCAAGTAGTTTTCTGCAAAAAAAAAAATATTTAAAAAATCTCTGCAAGTGGCATCGGAAATTTTTGAAAAAAGCTGCAGAAAAATCGACAAAAAAAACCCCCTCCACGAAATCCTGTACTGTAATTATACGCTTCATCTCCAACACACTTTTATAGAAGCCAGGTATAAACTCCTTTCTGAAATCTATGCCACGTCCTTTGTGGTGCTTTTACACGTCGGTGTATGGTGTAAATTTGATCATGGTGTGATAATTTGCTTAAAAATGCATCGTGTTTTTTTTTTTTTTTTTTTTTTTTTTAACTAATAAAGAAAATCTGGAATTGTAACTAAATATCGATATTTGTCCTCACACCGATGGGACGGCTGGTGTCAGATTTCTCTCCACTTTTAAAGGTTTGCGGTTGTACGTCTATGATTCCAGACGTTCGGAAATGTCCCACACGCAGGGACATTTAGAGCTTGCCGGCGTCAGGTGGTTGGTTTCTTGCGTAGTCATTTGAATATTAAAAAAATGTATATTTTGGAGTATTTTTGTGTTCGAGTCGTGTCTGTGCCGAAGTTCCAGTTGGCCGCAGTAAGAGCGGAAGGGTAAAGGGTAAAAGGGGTCAGCGCGAGTTCAGCCACTCGCGACCCCGGCGTGACTGGCTCGCGTAAACCTGTGGGAAGCTCCGATCATCTGGGGAAAGGGGCAAGGGGGACCTGTTAAACCACTGGACAGTGAAAGGCCTCTATTGTTGCCCCGAGGCGGTCATTGATTTATGAGCTCGAACATGATTGGGTTGTAATTGCGACTGTGCGTTCGCTCCCAAGATTCCTTCGCGCCCTGCGAGATTAAGCCCAGTGTTTATGTTTCTGGTATTTACGATGCCAGGTCCGGAACGGCCGGTTTTTACTGCTCCAGCTCCGAAATCTGTCCTGTTAAACGTATGCGAGGATTATTATTTCAGTAGACCCCACAGAGTATTATTTCTGTAGAGGCTTACAAGCATCTCACTGTATCTCTCATGGAACTGCACTATGTGTGGGCCTCATGTTAGGATTATTTCTCAAACGTAGCCCGGTGTTTTAAAAACGCCTTCACACTAGTCTTTTGTCTCTTGTGTGTAACGTCGTACTCGAATCCTTAGCATCACGGTGCTCTCTTTAAAAAAGCGTCGAATATCCCAGTGTGTATAAACAGACATGAGGAAGAAAAAAAAAATGTCTGCCATCTGCGACGTTTGATTTTTGCTTTTTTTTTTTTTTTTTTTTTTTAAACGTGTTGCATTACAGTCAGAAGTTTCGTATAGTGTAGCTAACACAAGCATCTTCTCCGTAAACAGCATCGAATCAAAGATTAGAGGAGAATTTCCAAGTGGAAGTTTTTGACATGATGTTGCATTATAATATCGTGAAGCCTAATAAAAGAAGTCCTATATGAAAGTGCTGCTGAGCTTGAGGTATTCCTGCAAGCTTTCAGACCTCGGATTCAGCCGTTATTAAGGTCAGATGTGTTTGTGTGTGTGAAATAAATTCAGGATTTGTTTGGGGCTAATAGAGTTGTGCAGGGTCTTAAACCCCAAACAAAGCGGGGCGCTGTCCTTAATCTGAGCAACCTGTCAACTTCCTGATCCATCCCGCCGGTTTCCACGGATACGTGAGCTCCCCAGCCAATCGGCAGCATCCTGCGGCCGGCGTGACCGATCGGATTATAGGAAAGGCGGCCAGTCAGCATGCTGGTCGTCCTGTTAAAGCCGGGCCGGTGTCAGATGGTTTGTGTTTGGATTTGGGCAGAAGAAAATGACACCCACTGTGCAGGGTCGTTGGGGATGTGTTGTGTTGTCGTGTTGACCCATACATCCTGACACAGAGGCTCTCACACACTCGTGCACTCTCTCTTTAATCCACTTTGCTGGTATGGCAGATATAAGGTGCGGCGCTTATGACGTAAACGCATGGCGTCGTATAGTATTAATGGAAAACCAAGTAGAAACTAGAGTTGCGCAATAAGGGAAAAAAAACCCCCCAAAACGTGATGTGGTTTGATTTCACAACGACGACCAGAGAAGCGATAAATTGCTCTTTGTGCAACATTTCTTCATTGAGCAGGGATCCTTTTTTTTTTTTTTTTTTTTTTTTTTTTTTTTTTACAGCCATGCCAACATGCAGTGAGGTTGCATCCCAAATGGCTTCCTGTTCACTACTTATGCTTTAATAGTAGAGATGGCATGATACCACTTGTTCTTTCGTGACCCTGATACCGATACCGAAACCTTCAGTGACGTCCGATATCAGTATCCTATCCAAAATGTTGGTTTGAAATGATGTATTTCCCCCCCTGTATATATTATGTTAAAGCATGACTTTACACAAAACCACAGCTTTCACCCAGAATTAATACACCACAAATATTATACAGTATTAAAAAAATAAAAATTCCAAATCCAATTGCTTCAAAGTGGGAACGAATTAATTGATTTTTTTCACACGTACATTCGTCAATATGTATTTAATGGGGTAAAATTTCATTTAAAATAACCCTCAGTTAATACTACTCTTTAGAAATACAGCGTATTTAAATATTCAATTGTTACATCTGCCAACACGGCTCGATTGAGAGAGGGATTTAATTAATCGCACTCGTCTGTTTCCAGTAGGGCTACAATGAATATTCGATAAATTCCTCGATTTTGACGACGTGTTTACCGTCAAACTTTCTAACTTTCATCGACGTACCTCATTGGCAGAAACGGTCGTGTACCCTTCTTAACACAAAGTGGCGCCGGTAAAATATTTTCCTCCGTCCTGAAGTTTTTATATTTCACTATTGTTAAGTGAAAACATGGAAGGAAATCAAGTAGGTCGGGAAAACCGTGTGGGGAAAAACGTCCCGCGTTTGGGAAAACGGTCTATCGTGGCCAATCGTAGTCATTTGCTAAACAGCAGTTGGCTCTGTTGTAAGATGTACACGTGTTATTAGGACTACAGCAGTACATTTTGCTTTAATCTAAGTCGACTGTACCAGTCAGGTGCAATCAGAATAAGTTTCCCGAACCGCTCCGGGCCACTAGCTACAGTAGCATTGCTGAGAGGCTGAAATGAAATGCGAGTTAATGAACGTGCGTTAGCTCGCTCTCTGGCGCAGTAGGAAGCCCGGCTTTGTTTACCGAGACTGCAGAGTTTAGCGTGTGCTGTGGTACAAATATGAGCCTAATTTATCATTTATCCCCATGTTATTTCCTTCTTCATTTATCATTCATACCCCAGAACTACCATTAAGAACTAGTCTATGAAAAAAGTTGTACAAAGGTCTAACTATTAGAGAGTACAGATGTTTTTTTCTTTTAATCACCGCAGTATCTTACAAATATCTCTGAAAACATCGTATAAGTAGTTTACTATTTTAGCTTAAAGTGTCTTTTGACGTTGTAAAAAAAAAAAAAGAAGCAAGAAACAAATGTTTTAGGTGACACAGCTAGCGCATGTCGTATCACGGCCGTAATGCAGCGCTCATACCGTAGGCTCGACGTTTTATCATTAACGAACAAAACCAAACTGTGACCTCAGACGCTTTCATCCTGCCCGGTCTTTCTTTGATAATAATGTCCGCCTAATATTTCAGTTGCAAGGCGACCGTGCTGAAATATCCTCGCATCCTCTCATCCTCGCCACATCACGGATCAGATCAGCTGCATGGGAGTGTTTTCAGTGCCATAACGCTTCGAATGCTGAAATTCAAACTCATTTGCGAAATTCATTTCCCCAATCTGTTCCATCATCGAGGCTGGTTAAACACACGCTCCCAAAACCTGACTGAGGTCGAGGGAAAAGAAGCAGTTTAAACACGGTAGAGAGAGCAAGTTACATCAAATCTTTTTTTTTTTTTTTTTTTTTTTTTTTAACCACCCCCCCACCCCCCCTTTTTTGTTTCATGCAGAATGGTGCTTGTTTTAAGAAAGGAGTGTTTTCAGACCTGTAGTCACAAAAAATGAACAAAATTAATCCATTATCTTTAAAGTTGAAAGAAATCATTCAGAACCGTTGGTTAATACCGGCATAATATCTGAAATGAAATCCATCAATTATATTGATTTATTTAAATTTCCTACAGTTGTAGGACCACTGCAAAATTTCAACAATAAAGTCGTAATAGTCCAAGAAAAAAAGTCATATCACAAAATATGAGCTTACGAGAAAAAAGTAGCCATAATTCCAGAATAAAGTGAGTGTAGTTTGAGAAAGAAGTCATATTATTGCAAGAACATAACTCAAGATATTTAGAGAATAAAGCCATACTATGACAAAAAGGTAAATATCAAGATTTCATGACCTTATTGATAATATATTACAACTTTATTCTCGAATTATTCTTTCTTCTGAAACGTTGCCGTTTTTTCCTTTTTAATATCAGATATTACCACTTTTTTCCTCGAAACATTACCACTTTATTCTCATAATAAGAATTTTCTCCTCATAATATCAGATATTATGACTTTTCTGGAAATGCTATGATTTTATTCACTTATTCTCTAAATATTTTTTTTATAATATCAGATATAATGACTTTTTTCCCCTTGAGATATTGAGACTTTGTTCTTGAAATCTAAACTTTGGCCCTAAAACTCTGTCATAGTTTTAAATGGTTCCTTAAAACCTCTCATATTTTCTGACTATTTAAAAAAAAAAAAAAAAAAGTCAGATCTCAGCACCCCCTAATCCCAGCGTGCACTTTTAAAAATGACCACATGGAGGCATCAGCGAGTGATCAGGAGCAGATAAAGGCCTTTCACTCAGATCCTCGTTTGCCCTCGCTGAACTCGACACCCAGATGTAGAGAGCTGGCCTCGAGCCCACGCACATGCTTCAGCGCTGTCCTCAAACAACTGAGGCAAACATATGCCTTCCTTCATTCCCTTTTTCTCACACACCCTCACTCTCTCTCTTTCTTTCTCTCAAACTGCCTAAGAGCTAACTTTCTTTCCCGCCCCTCCCGCTCACAGTTTGGCAAGCCGGCCTCTTTAACGTACACCACCCCAACCCCCCACCCCCACCTTCTTCTCTTTCTTCCCTGTAGTTTTGTAATCGGTTCGTTTTTTGAGTTATGATGGATTAAATGGAAAGCAATTGGATCTGATTTGCAGAGGACAAATGGTGACGCCATGGTTCAGTTCCCGAGCTCGGGGAGGGGGTTAAGGATAAATGCAATTATCCATCCATCGAGCGAGTAAATAATTCAGTGTAAGCCCATTAAACTGCAGTGGCATGTTTTTTTAATATAATTGTGGTTAAAGGCAGATGCTTTTTTTTTTTTTTTTTGCCTCCTTCGTGTCGACGGTGTCTGCTCGGAACATTAACTGTTAAACATGCTGGAAACTGTGGCAGCGGAATCTCTCGCTGTCTCCTTTCCCTCTCAGTTCTTTTCGCTTTTATATAATTCATGCTGATCTGAAGAGAGAGTGGGTTTGTTCTTGCTCCCTTTTCACTCACTTTGCTGCATTCGACTGCGGGCCGGCTAGACCGACCGAGAGCTTCCAGGTCGCGCAGAAATGGGTCGTCCTGTTCCTCCTGTCACTTCCTGTGAAATCAGCCAGCTCAACAAGCTTGGACCGAGCTTGTGGGGTGTGCTGTTGTAGGAAAATAATCAACGAAGGGGTGGCGTGATGAAGCAGAGTTACCATTTCTACCCTGAAGTTGATCATTTTCCTATACAAGTGTACCTCATACCACAGCAATTTGCCAACGAGTACAATCTTTTATTAATTAAAAAAAAAAAACGACACAACATACTTCTCATCCGTTTGTAGTTCCATTTAATGTCCATAAAACACGTTAGTTCCTGTTCTCGTTTATCTTAAAGCAGCTATAAACAGTTGTTCCCTCACCAGCCTTTGTTTTTCTCTCTCCTTCATGAAGTTGAAGACCGAAAAACTTCAATTTCCTGTCTTCGGGCACAGCTTTACCTCTGACACTGGAGACTCCTTCCATAAATAATCGTCTCAGCTTATAAACAAAGTTTTTCCTTTGGTAAATAATTACCCGTTTATTATGAGGCTTGGATTATGTGGTGCGTCCAACTCCAGCTTCCTTAATCGCTGATCCGCATTCACAGTTGAATTCCCCACCCCACACACAAATTCATTATTCCCTCTAGCTGAAGCAAATAACAAAAAAACAAAACAAAACAGGAGCCCAAAGAAAGAGGGCGCAAACGCAGCAGACAGACGGCTCTTGTTTAACAGCTGTGGTTTCTGAGCCTATTATAACGCAGTGAGTCAGGGCACCGGTGTCACCACATCGTCTACTCCCTGCGTGTAAAAAAGTTCAGTTTGTTAGCCGCACAAGTCATGAACTCTGCAGCCACCCTCAGACACTTTCCACTGTAAAAAAAAAAAAAAAAAAAAAGACCAGAAAGAGAGAGGGAGAGCTCACAGAGCGTGCTGCATTCAGTCCTCAAGTGGAAAATGCCAATGTGTTCGAAATTTCCCAGCATGTTAAGCAATTACAGCGGGATTGCTTCCAGATGATTCTATCTCCCTTCCTGCTGAAAAAAAGGGGAAACGAGCGTTTCAAGAACTCGGCGAAGCTGATTGTCTCGGGCGCTCGTTCGCTCCCTCGGCACGTGGAGAAGGTCAACTTCAATCGACACTGACAAAAAAAAAAAGGAGAGTGAATAAGGAAAGAACCGCTTAGCTGTCAGCAGTAATTGTCATATTTAATAATTCTTTTCCTGTCCAGGTAAGCATTTTTTTTTTCATGCAGAGCTCGGAGTTATTTAAAGCACAGACTATTTCTGCATGATTGAAGGGAGAGAGCAAGGGGAAAAGGGGTAATATAAAATGAATGCTCCTGTGCTGTGTCGGTATCACATGGACGGACAGACAGATAGATATATATATAAGCAGTCACACACACACGTGGATAGAAATACTGACAGGAGGACAGGTAGGCCGGACGTTCTGTCTGTAGTCCCTCTACAGTCACAATCGAAATGATTCAACCCCCAGTGCAAATCAGGTTTATTGTCAAAATGTTCCGACTTTCAGCTGTTTGCGATGAACAAATTAAACAAAAGCGATTGAAATAGTTCGACACAGCGAACGCTTCAAGTGGTTTCCCCAAATTCAACTGAAAATGCAACTTATAATGACTTCTCCAGTTTCAAAATTATTCAACCCCTTCATGGTGAGCATCTTCAGTATTTAGTAGAGCTCCCTTTTGCTGTTATGACCTGCTGCAAACGAGATGCAGAGCTTCTGGCAGCGTTCCTGAGGAATCTTCTCCCATTCCTCATGAGCAATAGCCTCCAGGTCAGTAATATTCTCGGGTTTGCGTGCTGAAACCGCCTTCTTCAAATCCCACCAGAGATTTTCTATGGGGTTCAAGTCAGGTGACTGTGATGGTCCTGTAGAATCTTCCAGGACTTCTTCTGCAACAAAGCCTTGGTGGAATTTGAGGTATGCTTGGGATCATTGTCCTGTTGGAAGGTCCGATGACGCCCAAGCTTCGGCTTCCTCACAGAAGGCATGACGTTTTCTCCTAGGATTTCCTGATATGAATCCAATTTCCTTCAGTGAATCCATCTTGCCTTCCACACGCTGCAGGTTTCCAGTGCCAGAGGATGCAAAGCCGCCCCAGGGCATCACCGAGCCACCACCATGCTCGACTGTGGACAGAGTGTTCTTTCTTAATTCTTCTTCCTCCAGAAATACCGCTGATCCATCGTGCCGAAAAGTTCCAGTTTTGTTTTATTGCACCACAGAACAGAATCCCAAAACTTCTGTGGCTTATTTATATGAGTTTGAGCGACTTTTTTTGGGCTTTTGGGTCAGTAGTGGTGAACGTCTTGGAGTTCTGGCATGGAAACCTTCTGCGTTTAGTACGCGCCTTACTGTGTTCACTGAAACCTCAGTGTCTGTTGCACCATGTCTTGCTGCAGGTCTTTTACAGTCACTCGAGGGTTTTTCCCAATCTGCCTTCTCAGAAATCTGCCTGCAGCCGTCGATAGCTTCCTTTTTCTGCCACGCCCAGGTTTTTCATACACTTTCTACCCCTAACCAGTTCAGGTATTTCGTGAAATTTCATATCTTGATTAGGTGTGCTTGAGACAACACGTGTTCTGCATATTTGTGCTGTTGTGAGCGATTCTATTCAGGGGGTTGAATTACTCTGAAACTGGAGACGTCATTAAGTTGCATTTTCAGTTTAATTTGGAGGAAACCACTTGAAGCATTCGTTGTGTCGAACTATTTCAACTGCTTTTGTTTGATGTGTTCATTCCAACAGCTGAAAGTCTGTACATTTTAACAATAAACCTGATTTGCATTTGGGGTTGAATCATTTCGATTGCAACTGTACTTGGACACTATTATCTTTACCACCACTTCTGAGGAGGTCAAGATTTGATCCAATAACACAAACCTTGGTCCTCTAGTCCACCAGGCCAGTGTGTAGCCCAGTCCCATGTTTTGGTTGCCTGGACACTTGGTTAGGGTTAGTTAGTTATGTAAAAAAAAACATTATTTCAAAGTCATTGGGCAAGGTTTCATAAATAAGATCTGGTGTTCTGACTACACATCGCACTTAAAGTTGTTGTTTGACTCTGCCTAGTGTCTTTACTTTGTTTCCATGTAGCTGCGTGTTTCTGATTCTGAACAGATTGTCTGTCTTCCATACATGCTAATTAACCTGGCTACTAAAACAGTTTCACCATGAACCGATCACATAGCCAAGTAGTCGATGCTAATTACGGAATCAACACCGTGAAAAACAAACACTTTTGTTAATGAAAGTCAGTAAAACCTAGGTTTTTCTGTTGACTGGTTGGTGAACCTACCTGTCTGTCAGATAACTAAAATACAATACTAATAGCCCAGGTGTGGGATAGTGATTCGGCCACCCCTGGCCCACCCTCGCACACCACAGCGTTAAAGAATGAGCTTTTTACGTATTACTTTTCAACTTGATCTTGTTGGTAAGTCACCAAACAAATCCTTGATATTTGGGTATAAATTGGGTCAAGAGCACCAGATATTTGAAGCATGTTCACTATTTGTATTCTTGGTATTGGAATTAATAAATGAAAGATGAAATCAAAGTCATCAATTTTCAGGCCAGCGAGGTCCGTGAAGAATTTGCTTACAGTGGTGGAACTCACAGCCCACATTATAAAAGTTATTATATTTAGGGGACCAGGCACCAAAGCCAACTCGGACCTAACGTGTTCAATGGGTGGAAAGTTCAGGAATAAAAAGCTTACAAACTCATGATACACATTTAGGGCATTTGGAAGAGGCCCTCATCGAGAGCGACTTACATTCATCTCAAGGGCCCAGCTGTGGCAGCTCGGCAGTGCTGGGATTTGAACTCCGACCTTCCGATCAGAAGTCCAACGTTGAGCTACTGCTGCCCTGTGGCTCTGTGGCGGCCAGGAATGTACATAAATCCATGCTGGGTGTTTTTTGTGGTCCCTGGATGTTTGTGAACCACTGATTTAAGAGTGTGGTGGATCGTTAAGTTGTTCAAAAGCTGTGATCAGTCCTTCATTTTGTGAAGAAAAGACTACAGAATGTGAGCAATTTCTGGAATCTGCTCGTGGATGGATAATATCCGAATGACTTCCGGCATTCATGTGCTTACTCGTTCGTTACATCAAGAGCACGTTTGCCCGCTGCAGTGACTTCTTTTGTTTGAGTCTCAGAGGAGTTTGAACCGCAGTTTGCATTCATCGATCAGTGAGTTGTGTCTGCTGGAAACCCACCGACAGCAATGAATGTTTATCGCAGCCATTATAGGGGCACCCGTTTTGGATGTCCGCATGAGCTTCTCCCCGTGTTCTTCCTCTCCGTGTCGCGTTCAGCTGCCCTCAGGGTACAATCAACGGTCGATGGTTTGTCAGAAGCTCAAAACTCACCGACAGCGTTGAATGTTAACCGAGGACACCAGAAATGGACAGACTTCTTTTAATGGCTTGGCAGGTCCTCGAGCCTGGCACAATAATTTGAGAGTTGATGCTTATCTGTTTAACATTCTGATGTTATAACAACTTAGAAAAAGCCTCAATGCAACCTGCTTGCCAGTCAGAAATTTTTGGTTCCTGTCTATTTTAAACGCTTCCACCCGTCTCTCCTGTTCTACTTACCGTGATCTGAACCCCAGCCTGTGTTTCCTGTGTGAAAGCCCTATGAGTCAGGCATGCATTATTAATGCGCGCTCTGATTTGCCAACTCTGTCTAAATGCAACCAGCACCAGGGAGCACACACAACCTGCTCTTATTCTTTTGTTTGCGCCTTGTTCGCTCTCACCCACGGCTCCTCCTCTTTTCTGCCGCTTTGTCTGGAAATCAAGGGCACGGTGCAAGTCGAAGATCTCGAGGATACCTTGCCCGATCGGTCGCACGACGGAGACAGCGGAGTGCTCGGGCGGTGCGTCCGAAAGGCCTGACAAAGAACAGATGGCAGATCACAGTTGCGTGAAATAAGTTGAAAGGTGTTTCACAGTCGCAAGAATGTGAAGAATGGACTTTCTGAGAAGAAGGAAAAGCTGCCTAGCAAGGAGGCGAGAACAGAGATGAGAACAGATAGGAGTTGGAAATGTTTAACCACAAGAAGATATCACTAACTAGTGAACTTAGCCATGTCTGGTGGAAATTTTGGCGCTTCCAAAGCAAGAAACCCTTGTCTCACTTGTATTTTGTGTATACAAGAACGATATATATATATATATATATATATATATATATATATATATATATATATATATATATATATATATATATTAACCACTCTTAGTGTCCATTTTCTTTGTATTGGAATTACATTTGCAAAGATATTAAGCGAGAAACATAAGAACAAGCACGAATGCATACTGATTTCTATCAATAAGTCCTACAGGAACTTGCATTAGTGTGCACCTGGCTTCAGCTGCCTCGAGCAGTTTAACGGTTAGTGGTTTGTGTACTTGTGTGTGTTTGTGCGTGCATGCCTGCATATTAACGTATGTGTGTGTGCATGTTGTCGCGGAATGCGTCAGCCGCGACACCACTACCACCGCCCCTTCCTTGCTGAACCACAGAGTGCCAGCCTTCTGTTATCACCTCTTCACACACCTGCTCGCATAAACAACGCAGGTCCGGAGGAACGCATCTGTTTGTGAAGTCTTCAAGTCTCCGAGGCGCTCTGCAGAACGGGTTAAAATACCAGGCTTCCCTATTAATCAGATATTCAAAAACAGATAAGCATTCCTGTATGAAGCACGCTTCGCCCCTCCCGTTTACAAAAAAAAGAAACAAAAAACCCCAAAGTGCACTTCACCGCTAATAGCACCTGGTCTGGACATGAGACCAAACATGGGACTGAGATTTCAGTTTCACACAACCGTGAAATCCGTTTTTGCTCCGTCATGACACGGAATTATCTGGAACTAAAACTTCCTCCTATTTGCAGAGATCGTGCTCCCAAAACGCACTTCACTTCTGCTTCTGGGGCGAATGCGCATTTCTTTCACATTCAGTGGCCTTGTTTCTATTCTTATATTTCGGCACTTTAATTCCCGTATTTTGTCCAACAGTCAGTGTTTTTTTCTAGATTCTAAACCGAGAAGCAACTCAAATGGAAGCCAGTGGGATCTTTGGTTCTGCTTCAGCCTGAGAAAGCCACAGTATGACAGTAAAAGAGACTGCATCGTCATTTCGTTGCTAGGAGACGTCATTACGATGTTTCCACGAATCGCTGTTCTCCAGTTTCAAGCTACAAAGACTATAGTATCGTGAAAGATATATTTCTTAACGTGGCGGCTCAGCGTTTTGCCCTAATTTCACACAGGGTTCCTTTTCTGAAACGGTTACGGTACCAGACCTGGAAGACCGTAGTCCGACACGACACATCAGGTGTCCGAGCAGGGAAACTTCTAGACTCTGATGATCCTTCACGACTGGACTTGGAGAACCCGTGTAAACAGTTCCGCTAACCCCAAGCCTAATTGATATCATTAGTTCCCATTGGCTCCAATTCCAAAACCAGGTACCAAAAAGAATTTACATTACTAATGATCCGTTGGTATTTTTATTTTGTTTTTCTTGCCGTGTAAAAGAATTTACTCAGAGTGCGCTCCGTAGCTCAGCGTTTAAGGTTCTGCGCTCGTAACCTGAAGGTTGTGTGTTCAAACTGTAGACGCATTGTTTGGTGCTTTGACAAGGTTCTTGACCTTCGGATGAATAAACGTAGGCGTAATTTGTAGGCTCAATTTTGCGGTTAGCTGAAACCCTGCTGTGTCAAGATGGTATGTCTCATGCCTTTCTTCTTCTGTCCTCTTTTCTATCCATCAACGCCATCTCCTTTTCTCTCCGCACATGAGACGAGACGTGTGATTGTCTCTGTCTGGCTGTCTCATGCCTTTCTTTCCCTTGTCCTCTTCCATCTATCATCGCTAGCCCTCAGTGTTCTGTCCCTCCCTCTCTCTACCTCTCTCTCTCTCTCTCTCTCTCTCTCTCTCTCTCTCTCTCTCTCTTTGTGGGAGTTCAAAGGCCTGCGTCTGCATCTCCCTCCCTCCGTGCTGCACTCCGGTCTTCATTAGGGATAAAGGTGATGAATATGGATGGAGGAGAGAGGCGGGGCTGTGGATTAGAAGTGTGTGTATAATAATAAAAAAAAAAAAAAAAAAAGATAATACACAAGAGGTACACAAGGGGTGGAGCTGGAAGATGGTGAGCGGGTGCTTTGCGACGGAAACCATGACGACTCGACGATACCCGATTCTGTCGTTCCGGGTCGGGTAACCTTCATCTCCGACCAGGCTCGTCCTGCAAAACACACACACACACACACTTTTTTTCAGATACAAGGCACGCAATCCGTAACAGGCAGCATTATAGCTCACAAAGCGGCCCGTGTTCTCGCTGCTTAAATAATGCGTGAAGTAACCTCGATGAGGCGATACGCTACTCAAAATGTGTGTTTGCCCGAGGGTGTGCAGAGCTGAACAAAAGCACACATACACACACATACACACACACACATACACACACACACACACACACACACACACACACACACACACACAGTTGTTTAATCCGGGTTTAATCTCTTCGGCAGACGCCACGCTGTCATGGCGTTTACTTCAGGCAGCGGCTAATCTCTGTCTCTCCTCACAAAAAATTGTGTGTGTGTGTGTGGGTCTGACTGTGAAAAACAATACAGTCCAGCTTTGGGGTAATTATGTGTACTGGGAGTTTGTGTATCTCTTTTTCTTTGTGTCTGAGCCTATGAGGTGGGTTATGTGAACTCTTTGTGTGTGTGTGTTTGTTTGTGTGTGTGTGTGTGTGTGTGTGTGTGTGTGTGTGTGTGTGTGTGCGGAAAGCCTCCAGCCTTCACTTCCTTTCTTTTCAGATTACCGTTCATGTCAGTTATGATCACCGGGGCAGAAGCGCGTTGTCCGCTGACGTCAGTGGCAGACGGACGCGCGCACTCGCACAAACACACTCAGACGAGTCAGCTAGAAACCTCGAGGGCTGCTTCTCCTTCTATTTCTCTCGTCTACCCTGCGCCGTTTCCATCCGCGTTCAGCTCTACGTTTACACAACTCGCCCTGCATTCATCTCCTCCGCATCACGTTTAACAGCACGCCAAGATTGCACAACAGCGGTTCTCAAGCTTTTCGTAGATCCGTTTGACTGTAAAATAAATTGCATGCCCCCCCCCCCCCCCCACCTAACAGTATGGATTTATATCATGAATGCTAGTTCGTTTTTTTTCAAAAATAAATATTTTTAGAGCCATAGAGCTTTCTTTGGTGCTTGTACGCCTAAATATAAAGTTTGGTAAAGTGTTGTAAGAAAATTTGAAAAGGTCACGGACCCCCTGGTTATGCTTTATGGAATACTGGGGGTCCCTGGAACCCACTTTGAGAACCACTGTGGGGGGAAAAAAAAAACTGTGACAAAGATGGCTGATGACAGACTGTTGGTGGTGTGAGGAACTTTTGATTAAACTCGGAGAGCTGCTACGCCGTTCGTCTGGAAGCCGTCGATATGATGACGCCGAACACAGAGGGTGGCGACGGTGATGACGAAACACAAACGAAACACACTAACGGACATGATATCTTTATTACCTCGTCGGCTCATTGCGGTCTATCGTTAGAGGATCTCGACCGTCTAACCTGACACGGAGAACTTGCGGTATCTTGTAGAATTTGGGGGAGATGTTATTGGAAAACGAGTGAGCTTAAAGCGCTGAAGTGGCTTGAACTATTGTGTGATCAAAAGCAGTCGTGTTTTTTAACGAGCTAGCTGTGTTTCAGAAAACAACTATTGTGTGGTAGCTAGTTTAGCTAGTAATACAGCTAATAATCTGTCGTGGTGATCATGTGATCATGTTTGAGAATACATGGAATATTATGGGATGTGCGTCACGCGGGATGTGAGAACGATGAGGTTTCGCCCCTTCGTTTTGTCAGTGAGCTGCAGGAGCTCGGTGGATTAGCCCCGGCCCGTAATCACAAAGCTAGCATGAGCGACACTTTGAACCTCTCCCTCATCATCTCTCCCTCACTGTATCTCTCTCTCTCCCTCACCATCTCTCTCTCTCTCCCTCTCTCTCTCTCTGTTTCTTTCAGTTTTTTCCTCCACTCCTGAGCCAAATCCTCTTCCCTTTCCTCTGTGTGCATTATGGGAATTATCACAGCCCCCACCTTCAGCAGACTTCATCACTGTCCTTTCTCCTTCTTTTTTTATTCTCGCTCGCTCACACACACACACACACACACACACACACACATCATCATCATCCTTTTCTGCCTGTGCTCGGTTGTGAAATGGAAATGCGCTGATTTAGTCATGTGTTAATCCCACACTGATAGAGGAACTGAAGTCGTCACACTGCTTATCTACTGCTGAGGCTGCACTTCATTCCTGCCAGTGCTTTTTCTCTCTCTCTCTTTCTCTCTATCTGTCTGTCTCCCCCTCCCTTCCACTTCTTCTCTCTGTCTTTGACTTTATTGCTCCCTCTTTCTTTCCTTTTCCGTATTTCTCTCTCTTTTCTTCTCTCTCTCTCTCTCTCTCTCTCCACCTCTAAAATTTATCCTCCATTTCACTCTTTTTATGCCCTCCTCCTGTCTCTCTCTCTCACCCTACCTGTCTCACACTCACCCTGCCTCTCACCCAGCCTGTCTCTCACGCGGTCTCTTACCCCGTCTCTCTCTCTCTCACCCTGTCTCTCACCCAGCCTGTCTCTCTCTCATACCGTCTCTTACCCGTCTCTCTCTCTGACCCACCCTGTCTCTGTCTCTCACCCAGCCTGTCTCTCTCTCTCTCAACCTGCCTCTCACCCAGCCTGTCTCTCTCTCACCTTGTCTCTTACCCCATCTCTCTCTCTCTCACCCTGTCTCTCTCTCTCACCCACCCTGTCTGTCTCTCTCACCCACCCTCTCATCCACCCTGTCTGTCTCTCACTATAACTCGTTGTCATGTGGAGTTGGTGTAGAGATTCACACAGTGAGCTGAACTGATCTCTGTACCGCAGACGGAGTGTTAAGTGTAGTCACTTCTCCTGCTCAGTGTTTCATGGAGGACTCTTCCGAGAGACACTCGTACGGAACGCATCAATGCCGAAATCAAACCCTCCACGTTACTCATTAGAGACGTTCGAGACAGAGCAGCGTTAAAGCTCAGGCTCATCTCAAGTTTGTTTTCAGCTTTTTCACAAAAGCCACGACTCCATTCTGGATGTCAGCTGGAGTCTGGAACAGCGGCTCCACCGCACAGATATAAATACGACTGCAGACTGCCGCTGGGGAGCCAAACCCATTCATTTCATCGGCTGCGGCTTGCAGTGCGCGCGCACACACTCTCACACACGCACACGCACAGGAAGAGTGTGCAGCGTCTGGAGACTGGCATCCTGGCACCGGAGATCACACTTAGGATCATCTGGGCAAATTATCGCAGGTTTTTTAAAAAAAAAAATCAACAGAAACACTCTGGATTATAAACGTTCTTTCAGATTTCCTTCGTATTTATCATCGGTTCTTCTAAATGCTAAATCTAAACTTGAATAAACGTTACCACATTCATTTAAGTTCTTTCACTTCAGCTAAGCTCATCAATGCTCCTGCTAACAGTCTGTGTTGTGTGTTTTTTGTTTGTTTTTTTTTAAATTCGGAAAGCCCAGAATCAGTATCGCTGGATAATACACGATCGCATAGAACATACCGATCTGTTTCAGAGAGAAACCGCCTCAGAGAGCAACGAAGCTTCGAAATAGCAGGCTAAAAACACTTCGGCGGAATACTTTTTTTATTTACACGTGAAATATTTTAACTCCGATTTGTTGATATTTTCGCAGCTACACACTGCTCTTTTCACGGCACACGACCGCCAAGAGCTTATGGGAATCAACCGCCGTGTTCCTGTTCCTCTGGCCTCCGGAGCCGTGGCCCTGCATGTGCGCACACACACACACACACACACTCTCGTACACACACCCAGGTGAAAAGTCAGCACAGAGGAACACAATTACTCATCCTGACGTAAAACGAAACTAAAACAGGACAGCTGTTTTATTTATATATATATATATATATATATATCATTTTTTTTGTTTGTTTTTCAGCTCTCTCTTCCTCTTGCGAGTTTCATTTACGCCACCGTTTAAAAAAAAACAAAAACAAAAAAAATCCCCCAAAAAAACCAGGAGTCTTCCAAAAAGAAGTGTTTCATCGCCTGGCTTGGGATGTTATTCCGAAACAGTGCGACGTGAAGACACGCTATCGTGATTTCCATGCGCGTTTACATTTGCATTGCGCTGAGTGACGGCACAGAAACCGCTGGAGGCACAACAATGCAAAGTGTTAAGGGGGCGCATACAGACTAATAACCTGAAAGACGAGAGAGGTGGCATTGTAGACGTGATCTGAAGTGGCATTTAAAAAAAAAAAAAGAACCTTTTTTTGGAGACGTCCAGGCGCTCTGCGCTTCTCTGAGAGAATCGTGGACATCTTTAACGCAATTTTCTTTAAAAAAAAAAAAAGAAGAACCAGTATATAAACCAGCTGGTTTTATCGGATTCCAGTCATATCTTGAGCCTCTTCGTTGCTTTCCTTTAAACGCACAAGACCAGACTAAGCATGGTGATGTGGTTCATTCAGTCCTGCTTATGATTCTCATTCCACTCCTTTAACGCCGAAATGCGGTGTGAAAATGTGTATTTTACCGTGTTTACTGTTCGTCACACCCTGCGGATATTCTCCGGGGCGTTGTTACTGGTTTCCAAATGAAAATTTGGGCTTAAAAGCAAAACCCTGTCTTTGAAATTTGCTTTGTCGGCATACGGATTAAAAGTACGTCCGGAAAACGTTCTTTAAGCGTACAAATTTCTTGATGGGATGATTCTTTTTTTTTTACCGTGTGTTATTAATGTTTTTACGCATGGGTGAGCACCGAGGCGTCCTATATTTTTGACACTGCACGCCGTGTGACCCGCCGTTTTAAAACCCGGCTCGGATGATGATCCAGAGCGTGTTTGTTTTCAATGGAGTGTGTCTCTGTTAACACTGTGTCGTCTTCTCTGTTGCTGCACATCGCAGTTTGTGTGGAAATTAGCACTCAACAGCACATTAAGATCTAATCTGTGTGTGCGTGTGTGCGTGGGTGTGTGCGTGTGTGGAGCAGGGTATTGCCGTAGGTAAGCGTGTGTCCCATCCTATTTGCAAAGTACACGCTAGCTTCAAATCACGCTGCGGGAGTCGAGGGGAGTATCTGTGGGACTGAAACGGAGCCGGGAAAAATGAGAGAGGGAGAGAGAGCGCGAGAAAGAGAAGAGAAGGAGAGAGACATGGAGAGAAAGAGTGAGAGAGATTGAGAGAGACGGACAGGAAAAGAGGAAGGAGGGACAGAAAGAATGACAGACGGAGAGAAAAGAGGAGAAAGACGGAAAGGAAATAAGGAGGAGGAGAGAGACACAGGGGAGAGAGCGAGCAGAAAGAAAGGGAGAAATGGAGAGAGAGAGACAACGAGAAAGAGCAGAGAGAGTGATGGAGAAAAGAGAAAGAGGAGAGAGAACAGAGAATGAGAGAGAGAGACAGACTGGATGAAAGAGAGCGAGAGAGACAGAATGAGAGAGAGACAGAATGAGAGAGGGAGAATGAGGGAGAGAGAGACAGAATATGAGAGAGAGAGAGACAGAATGAGAGAGAGAATGAGGGAGAGAGACAGAATGAGAGCGAGAATGAGAGAGAGAATTGGAGGAGAGAGAGAATGAGGGAGAGAGAGACAGAGAGAGAGAGAGAGAATGAGAGAGACAGACAGAATGAGAGAGAGACAGAATATGAGAGAGAGAGACAGAATGAGGGAGAGAGAGACAGAATATGAGGGAGGGAGAGAGACACAGAATGAGAGAGAGACAGACAGAATGAGAGAGCATCTTTTAAAGGAAATGCATTAAGATGTTGACTTGGTCTGCGTGGGTGTGTCTCGCCCCAAGGTGGTGCTTCTCAGACAGGTTTTACAGCCGTGTGTGTGTGTGTGTGTGTGTGTGTGTGTGTGTGTGTGTGTGGACAGTTGCTCTGATTAGGGCGCTGTTATAGTGCACTCTATTCCGCCTCACAGCCTCATCAAAGACTCCCATATCCTGTCTCACACACTCCCCTCCCCTCTCGTCCCCTCGCCCTGCACGCGCACACGCACACACACACACACTCTCTCTCTCTCTCTCTCTCTCTCTCCCAGTGTGCGAGATTATCACAGAGTCGAGGGGGATGGGACAGGGCCGGGAGGCACAACGTATGTGTGTACGTGTCTATGTACTGCGTGTGTGTGTGTGAGAGAGAGAGAGAGAGAGAGAGAGCGAGAGAGAAAGAGAGACAAATGAGAGAGAAGGGGGGAGAGAGAGACGGAGGAAAGGGGAGATGGGGAGAGAGAGAGAGAGAGAGAGAGAGAGAGAGAGAGAGAGAGAGAGATGGCTTTGTGTTGGCTGACTGGAGATCGGATGCTCATTGTGGGACCAGCGAGCGAGTGGCACGAATCCGCGCCTGAGCTTTATTCACAAACAGAGAAAAAAGAGGAAAGAACAGAATAGTGAGACAAAAAAACAGACAGATAAACATAAACAGCCGACGAACACACACACACACACACACGCGCGCACACACACACACACAATATGCTCCGTTAAAAAGATGGACTGCACACATGTGCTACCTTTTTTTTTTTTTTCGTGACCCGACAAGACTCCACACGTCCCACATATTTGAGCGCGTGGTGCAAACAAGCATGTCGTCAGACACGTTCTCCAGAGATAATCCTCATGCCGCTCGCGGTCGATCGGAGATAAGGGACGAGAGAACGTGAGGGCGAAACGATACGTCGAGATCGTCCACCGTGTCCGATACAGACGCGTCACGATACTTCAGCGGCAACCGCACGGCCTAGCACAACTCCGCGCCCAAGCCAGGACGAGTCTCCTCGATGCGTCTAAACGCCAGCCCCGCTCTGAAACGGTTTACGGGACGAAATGACGCATTAAAGCCAAAAATAAATAAAAACGTTACAGTAACGTAACCACTTCCAGCTGATGCATTTTTATTCAGATCATTGTTTCCCCAAGGTGAAGTTTTTATCACCTTCTTCCCAAGCGATCAGGAATTACAAAAGTCTTTTGTGTGTTATAAAAACACTCATGATGTTCGCACAATTCATCATGATACATCCACACACACACACACACACACACACACACACACACACTCTGCATGTCCAGTATTTCTTTGTCTGTCTTAGTGAAACTGTGTTAGCACTCTGAACATGTTTTTTTTTCCTGCTCCTAGCTTATACATACACACTCACATGCACTCTCTCTCTATCTCTATCTCTATCTCACACACACACACACACACACTCACACACTAGAGAATGGCAATGGAAAAAAAAATCCCCCTCCGACAGCTTGTTATAATTGCAGACCTCCTCTCGTCGGTGCGTCTCCCTTCCCCCTCCCGAGCCTGTGTGTGTGTATATGTGTGTGTGTGTGTGTGTGTGTGTATATATGTGTATATATATATATATATGTCCAGCGGGGTGTGTGTGTGTGTGTTAGACTTTTCCACAACCCCGTCTCACACGCCAAGTCTAAAAGAATAAAAATTTGCCTCACCTAGAAGCAGTGTCGAAGCAGAGCGACTCGTCTGACTCCCCGTTATTCTTTGGGTTTTAGGAATGACTCGGGATCAGGAGTCCCGCCACCTCTAACCCCGTGGGGGCCCACTTTCAGTCTCTCTCTCTCTCTCGCTCTCTCGCTCTCTCTCTCTCCCCGCAGCTGGATGACCCGAGCAACCCTAAGCCGTGATGAAGGCTGACCCAGACTGTCTGGATGAGGGGCCGCCACTTTTGTCCCCCCTGTCTGTCTTGCTAACCCCCTTTTTACCCCCCTATCCTGTCTGTCGTTCTACACACACACACACACACGAGATCCCGTTTGGTCGCCTCAAACAATCGACAGCTAGTTTGGAGTTTCAGAGCATTTCAGGACCGTTATCTGTTGGAAATAAATAAACCTCGAACCGAATCGCAGCAAGTAGAGCAACTTCACCTCGTTCATCTTTATATCGTTATTATTAGATCTCTCTCCCTCTGCGGATACTGGAACCAACGGGGATCATCCCGATTTGTTTGGAAGTCTTCAGTCTGGACGCACTCCAGACTCCGGAGTGGTGTTGAGGGGGGCCACATATGCATGTGTGTGTATATATATGTGTGTGTGTGTGTGTGTGAGAGAGAGAGAGAGAGAAAAGCTTTTCATTGAGAACTCGGATAACAGGAAAGCAAACAAGCTCGGGACGCCAGAACGCACTGAATGAACTCTGCAAGGAGCCACCACACACACACACACACACACACACACACATACACACGTATACATATACACACACGTATAGATATATACACAAACATATACACATATGTGTGCATGACGGAGTGGTAACGTTACTCACCCGTTATGCCGAAGGATCTCGGGAATCAGGGACTCGCAGAGAAAGCAAAAAAAAAAAATAAAATAAAAATGCAGAGAGGAAGTAGCTTCCAAAGTGTCGAGTCCATGGGGGGGGGACGGGGGGGGGGACTTAACTTCCCTCATCGGCTAAAAGTCTTTTCCTCTCGTCTTTTTCGTTTTCTTTCGTCTGTCTCTCACACTCTTTCTTGCTTGAATAGCTACTCGCAGGAGCGCTCTCTCATTCTCGCGTGCGCTCTCGCTCTCCTTCTCTCTCTCAGTCACAAAGCAAACTGAAGGTACAGAGAGTCCCGGCCGGTCTCACGCACACGCGCACGCGCACACGCGCACGCGCACACACACACAAACACACACACACATTCACAGCCTTGTCTGAGCCTACTGAGCTTTATACGACTGGCTTGACAGACAGGGCCATGCTGAGTCAGGTGACCACAGAGGGCTCCTCCGATTGGCTGGCCGCTGGCAGCCCGAGGCTAGAGCGATGTGATTGGCTTTTGAGGCTGCTGAAAGAAGAAGCCCTCGGTATTCCAGACTACTGTTCTGGCCAGGGCAGGGCAAGGCTTCCACACACACACACACACACACACACACAGAAAAAGAAAGAGAGAAGGGAAAACGTCACACAGTTTATCTTCAGTGTGTAATAATAGACAGCTGCCATTTTGGAAAGTTTATGTAAAAGGACACTGCGGCGTTTGTCACAGCTGCTTTTCAGCTTTCGTTTACTACGAAACAAGTGAGGACAATTTGTGAAATGTAAAAAAAAAAATTATTCCTTATTAAAGGAATTTAAAGTTTTGACATTCTTCTGTTCTCTCTTTCTCTCTCTCTCTCTTTCTTTCTCTCTCTCTCGCTCTGTCTCTGTCTCTCTTTTGGTTTGTTTCTCCCGGCTTTATAGCGCGTAACGTTTAGGATAAGACCATCTTGTCTGTCTGACAGAGAGACAGATCACACGGGCCAGCAGTGACGCTCCACGGCTCCACACACACCATCACGACTTAACCGCATCCATCCATCTTTTCCCCTGATGCTGACCGAGCTGCTCTTCTTCCCTCTCCTCTCGTCTCCTCTCCTCATCTCTCCGAGCTCTCAGCTCTCACTACAGCGACGCTTTGCTGCAACACATCGGCCGTCGAACGCGTTGTGTCCATACGCGTGCACGTGTGCCGTGAGATCCAGTGAGACGTAATGAGCGCAAAGCTGCACCCAAGATGGCACCTCGATGCCCCAAGCGTCAACACAGCCCAAGTGTGTGTGTGTGTGTGTGTGTGTGTGTGAGAGAGAGAGAGGGGAAGGGGAAGGGGGGTGAGGTGAACCATAAAATCATCTCGTTAGAACACTCTGATTGTCACATCAAACTGACGCTGATGTGAGGTGATTGCCCATCCTCCTCCCTTTTCTGCTCGTGTTGGCACGGTCAGCTCCTCTCCTCCTCTCCAGATATCAGGCCTTCCTGATCATTTCTGCTCCGATATGAATCTTCACAAGTCTGATCACTCGAAGCTAAAGATATGGCTGAAACGCTGCAGATAAGGACGGACACGGACTCGGCACGGAACGGTAGTTAGTTACGCATTTCTCGATTTTGTGCAAATCTCCGTTTTTTTAATTTAAGGACGGTTTTCACCCGCAGGCGTAAAAAGGCTAACACGCGCTTCCTCGGAAACATGAAGTCAGCCACGTCTTCTCAAAAAACGCCGCTCATACGATGTCATACCTCATGAATGCTTTTACAGAAGAGCACCAAAACCCGATTTAAGCGCTTCTGAGAACCGGACGGAATGATGTGTGCTTTCACACCTAATTAGTCCGTTCGCTGAGACTCGACCAGATGAAAATGGATTCTTTTGGTTCATTTGCTGTTCAGTTTGGTCTGGTTTCACACCGCACGTGATTCAACGAACCAGAAAAATGTGGAAAATGTCAGAAAGAAATACGCGGAGAGATGAAGGTAAACAAACCTTTTACCAAGAGTCTGCAGAAATCACACACAAAAAAAAATCAAGTACTAGATAGTTACATAAACAACTCACTTAAGACATTTTGTACAACATTTTTCTCTTCTTGTTCGTCGGCCCACATCTCCAGGACACATGGCATTTCTGTAGCTCTGCTCTTCTGTTCAGTTTAGCAGCTCACATCTACAAAAACACGCTGCAACCCAAAACACATGGCGTGTTTGATTCACTTCTTGCAGTCGAGTCGATTCGGAGTCGATTCGCTTCCGCCATGTGCTAGAGTTCACGTTTAAGCAGTCCGAGAACATGGACCGGTTGGTTTGGTCCTCGGTGTGATTGCTGTGTTCTTACCTCCACTGAAGTGGAGAACACACCTGGGTTCCATTCAAGCAAACTAAATGCTGCATCATGACGTGATGAAGTTCAGTAGGAGGTTTTTGGTGGGCCTATGAACAAGTACTAATGCTGAAAGGAAATGTTGGCTTTGACTGAGATAACGATGTTACAGTTACTGATTGCAGCGTCTAACGTAAAGCCATGACTTGGGCACTGAATAAACCGTCAATTTCTGATACGACATATACGCGTCTCGCTTGATGAGTAGATCGTTACATGGTCCAAAGCCTTTGGATTCACAGGCCTTTAAATTTGAGTGAACAAGCTAATTAAAGGGAAAAAAAGCACCCCTAAACACTTCCTCACACTCCAATCCAAACCCTGAAGGGTTAAAATGATAGTGTGGTTTTAAAAGAAATGCATGAGGAGATGTTTGACGCAGTTTCCATTCTCGTTAGTACAACCCCTATTCCAAAAAAGTTTGGACGCTGTGTAAAATGTAAATAAAAACAGAATGCAATGATTTGCAAATCTCATAAACCCGTGTGTTATTCACAATAGAACTCGGAAAACGTATCAAATGTTTAAACCGAGGAAATGGATCATTTTTCAGAAAACAATAAGGTCATTTTGAATTTGATGGCCGCAACACGACTCAAAAAAGTGTGAGAATGGAAAAGTAAGTGTTACTGAAAAGAAACAGCTGGAGGAACATTTCGCAACTAATTAGGTTAATTGGGAACAGGTCAGTAAGATGATTGGGTATAAAAAGAGAGGCGGCGTCTCTCAGAAGTAAAGATGGGATGGAATCTGGATGGAAGCAGATGTTGCTCTAAAACCTGTATCTACCTTTCAGCATTGATGGTGCCTTTCCAGATGTGCAAGCTGCCCATTCCATATGCACTAATGCACCCCCATACCATTAGAAAACCAGGCTTTTGCACTAAGTGCTGATAAAAAGCCAGACGGTCCCTCTCCTCTTTAGTCCTCTTTAGTTTAGAGGACGCGGCGTCCTTGGTTTCCAAATTTGGATTCGTCTGACCACAGAACAGTTTTCCACTTTGCCTCAGTCCATTTTAAATGAGCTTTGGCCCAGAGAAGACGGCGGTGTTTCTGGATCATGTTCACATATGGCTTCTTCTTTGCATGATAGTGCTGCCTCAGGGACCGAAGATCACGGGCATGCAATATTGATTTTCACCCTCGTCCCTCGCGCTCAGAGATTTCTCCAGATTCTCTGAATCTTTTGATGATATTATGTACTGTAGATGATGAGATATTCATAGTCTGAACACTTTACTGTAACTCCACTTTGGAGGCCCCACCCCACCCATCTCAACTTTGGATCATGACTTTTCCAAACCGCCTTTTCAATGTACATGTATAGAGGACACAAATGTTACCGCTGATGGTGACTAGGGTTGTACCCTAAAAGGTACGGTTTATTACACTAGACGAGCCACTGGAATGAGTATTTGCAATGCACCGATCCACGATGGGATTGCAGTAACACGATGGGATTGCAGTAACCCAGTACAGAGTTGCTCATTTAATAATCAAACACGCATGCCTGCACTTGAGCCTTGCTTGCCTATTAACATGGAGAACCAGGAAGTGAATTCCTCTCATAATCACAAAGTATTTTCACATAGTTCCTTCATAGATCATGCCCTTTGTGATTTGTGTCAGGATTTATGTCCATAATACGCCTTTTTTCAGCGTACAGGAAATATCTGACAGTAGTTACCTTGTGGTTTCTTGCCCTTTATTAATCCATCCACGCCTTTTTTCGTTTAGTCTGCGGAAACTCCACAACTTCCAGCTGTACATTATTTATTTATTTGTTTGTTTGTTTGTTTGTTTATTTATTTATTTTTACCTTCCCCAGCTCACACCCTGCTTTACGGGTACGGTAGTTCTGAGGTAGGCTTCGACAGTGAAGAAAGAACAAAGGAGTTGCCATTCCAAAGCACGACCCACCCTTCCTCCCTCTTTCTCTCCGAGTATGCATTAAAAACAACATCTGGGCCGTCTGGTCCAGCACTGGCCACATGTGCTACAGCAGTTAAGCAAGGCTGAGCGACTGTTAGGTAAGCGCGCCGCCTTTTGTTTCAGTTTTGAGAATTCCAATGGAGAACTTCTTGGATGAAACTTGGCTGGAGAAGAAAAGCTGACTCGAACTCGCAAGCATTAAGTGCTAGAATAAGGAAACGGAGTAGATTTGTAGACGTGTTGCTAACTGGTGTCCTAGTCCACACTTCTGAAGCAGAGGTCGTGCAGGTGGAGGTTTTACACTCTCACCCTGTACAAACACCTCCCGAGGGAACACAGAGCAGTCTTTATTTATTTTTTGCGTACATCAGTTTTTAGACAAGTAGAGGAGGGGCCGCGGACTCAAATTCCCCTCGAATGAACCTTCTGAACCCCGGAGCAGCTCTGTGAGCGATTGACCTCTTCCTGTGGTGCCACAGCTCAATGAGTACTGCTGTTTCAGAGGCCTGATACTGGGCCCCCAACCCCCCAACCATATAGTCCATCCAACTTCACTCCTGGCGCTCACGTGATAGCAATGTGTGCGGAAATGTATATTCAAGTTTACCATTGATGTTCGGTATTCTTGTGGTCTGGGGGTAGTCTCGTGCTTACGATCTATAGGGTAAAAAACACATCTGAGTAGAGCTACAGCGTAGTCTTCCTCCTTCGTGGCTGCTCGAGTTTGGCAGCAGCGCTGATAGTTTAGACCCAAATGAGAGCCACATGTCACGAGCTGAGCGGTGCTTGCAGAAAGGTGGGATTAGTGCAGGGAAAGCCCTGTATTTAAGGCACATTTTTCATCTTTAGCACTGACATCAGCGTCAGCTTGAAGTCAATATCCACCGACTGCCATCGTTATGACAGCACCGCAGCTGAATGGAAGGACTAAAGCTGTGGAAATTGAGTCGTGCCATATTGACTCATTTGCGACTGAGAATAGTCATCAAGCTTTAACAACAAAGCGTGGCTAATTTTAAACACACCACCGTAAAATATCAGTTCCTTTCCTGCCGTATTTAAGATTTCATTCAATTAACGAAACGAAACAGACTTGTCCGTTCAACACGGAGACTCTAGAAACGTATTAAACGTAAACCTTAAATCTTTTTTTAAGATCCACACAGTCGGCACCCAACGTGATCAGAAAACGAACAGCCTAAGTACCGCTCAAACCAGTGACAGCAATGGACGTGTGATGAATATGGTGCAGTGTAAAAGAGCCTTCACTGGGCTTCAAAAAAGTCCTTAGGAATCGTAGATCTGTCAGGCTTTGGGAAACGTCATCATCGGTTTAGAAGCGCTCCCGATGACTGTCCTCGCTTGACAAAGTATTGAGTAGATAATGTGTAAATAATGCTCTCAAACACATCTAACAAGGTCTCTCGGCGCACACACGGTGACTCCAGATAAAACGGCTACGTATATCGATAACACAAAACCTAAAACAAACTCACCTAGATGGGATAGCGAGGTGTTTAGGACTAATGCGGATTAAGTGATTCGCACGGGCTGATACAAGAACGTCGAAGAAACTGGAAACTCCGTCGTAACGGCAAAATCCAAGGCACAACAATAATCCTAATGACTTTCTCAGCCTGTCGAAGCAGTGTAGACTGTTAGCGCGCTCACTTACAGCCACAGTGTTGGAAATATAAACATCGAATTTGGAAATCTTGGGAAATATTGAAATTGATATCAGGCTGGAAGCAGGGCGCCGTGAGGAATTTATTTCAGCGGATTCATTTGTAGCCAAGCGTACATTTTAAGGAGTATTTTTGGTAAGCTGTTTTTATTTTTCTAGTGGTTAATTATTATTTTTTTTTTTGTGTGTGTAATTTGCTGCAAAATATGAGCCTATTTCAGAAGACGTTTAAAACGATACCTCCGTTTTCTTTTACAGAATTGAGACGGCGAATCGTGACGTCATCTGTCACGGATTAGTTCTGATTAACCCGTTCGTCATCGGCGATAGACGAGGATATTTCCAGCCTTTTGTTAGTTGCGCATACAATTTGTTTGGAATAGCGCACTCGGGGTCGTGCCGTTATGGGAAAATAAACAACGGGACGATACGATGAAGCTGAGGTACTTCTACCAGCCTGACGTCGATTACTTTCCTATAACAGCCCATCCCAATGCGATGTTATTCTTCTTACGCAACAGCAAATTCCGAATGTTTACGTATGTTGAATGTCGTCAAACGTCTGAGAAACAAGTTCGCTCCTGTTCTCACTTCCGTTATAGCTGCTCACTATAAATAGTCATTCTCTCACGAGTCTCTCTCTCGGAGTTAATAAGACAAAAAAAAAAAAACCGCAGGTTGTCATGACATCGACAAAACACAGAATCACCTGTCCTGACGACTTTCCTGTGGAGTAAAAAGGACTGATTTGCCTTGAAGCCGGCACTACTGTCGTTCTGACCAATAAGAATGAAGGATTCAACAGCAGTGTGGTATAAAATCTGATACACAACAACACAAACAATATTATTCAAATATCATCAGCACTCGGTGCCCCTTATTTCGAAGGTAGCGTTAGTATGTTGATAATATTGTACACCAATAAACAAAAGGGAACTGTAATGATCTGGAAATGTAATCTACTTTCACATACAATTTGCGAATTCACGCATTATAAAAACCTTCTGTCATTATTTCGTTCCTCATAAAAAAAAAAAAGTCATAATAATTATGCCTCTTTCACCAGACAACATTTCTGTCAGCGTATGTCTGGAGATAGAGGCGTAATTATTATGACTTTTCTTTTATGCGGAGCGGTCGTGTTGTTCGCAGTGGTGATGTCATTGCGGTTTGGACCACCTCACAGAGTCAAAGTCGCCTTTGTGTCGAGCGATAAATTAGTCGTTTGTGAGTTCCAGTGCGGACACAACGAGAGCAAATCGTACGCGCGTCGTTATTCGTCAGTAAGCTGCGACGTTTCTACTTTATAATCCGCCACGACACGAAGCGATGTTATTCAGCTCGTAAAACGCCGCTCGTTTCTAAAAGACCCGAAGCGGCGGCGTCCTAGCTAGTTAGCGAGCCTCGTCTTGCACGATGAAGTCTTCATTCTCAGCTCGCAGCCTTACTGCGTCGTCTCATGTTCTGAAAGTTTCATGGTTCCTGACATTTTCCCTACCCCCCCAGCTCCACTCACACACAGGGAACTCGGGGCCCCTGACCACATCCTGCAGCTGTCTCCTGGTTGACAGACTCAATTCAAACAGTTTAAAACTGAGCTAGTACCTTTATCCCAGTGAAACCCAACCATCCCCGACCAGTTCAAACGCTAATAAATATTTTAATGCAGAAATATACCTCGCCTGTTATCCATCACAATATCTGTTACAGTAACCTCTTACACTGCTTTACGGGTTTGTTTTTTTTTTTTTTTTTTTAATCCTAAGGTTTATTTTACAATAATACGCTGCTATAAGGAGTGAAATATTACAGTTTCCCTAAAGGTAATGAAGGGAATAAATCGAATGTTTTATTGCTCTATTGATGCTATTTTTAGTTGGCCACATGTTACAATTTTCTTAATCTTCAGAATGAATCCTGTAGCTTGTTGTCGTGTCATTTTTGTTTTTACTTTACACTCGACTGCTCATATTCCTGTCACTATTTGCAATACTCAACAATGACAATATTGTTATTTTAGAAAATGCAGCGTTTTCACGCATGTGTAATGTTCCTGAAATAAAATCTGTGCCCTTGGACACATTTGAAAAACAGACATAGACAATTATTTTGATACAAAATTTTTATATTGGCTAAATTGTAATATGTTCGACTTGGTCACTGTAAATGCAAAGTCAAGTGTGAAATCAAGTGTATACTGTAAAATCAAGCACAAACTGAAATTTTCAAGTGAAATGTGTATTCTAAAGTGTGATGTAAAATTATGTGTAAAGTATCATTCAAAATGTAATGTACAATGAGAAGTGTAAAGTAAATTGTACAATAAAATGTAAAGGTAAAATGTTATTAAAATGGGACGTGAACTGTGAAATAAAATGTAGAGTATGATCTAAAGTTAAACGTTATTTAAAGTACGGAAAAAGGTGAAGTATAATCCGAAGTAAAAAAAAAGTTAATTAAGGTTTTAAAGTAATTAAAGTAAAGCATAGTGTAAAATAGAATGTGAAGTAAAATGTCAAATGAATTGCAGAGTAAGTGAAATGTAGAGTATAATCTGAAGTGTAACGTTAAATGTTATTTAAATGTAAAGTATAACATAACGTAAAATGTCATTCAAATGTAAAATAAATTATAGAATATAATCTAAAGTAAAAATGTTAGTTAAATCTACAGTATAACGTAAAGTAAAATGCAAAGTGAAATATAGCGTATAATCTAAAGTAAAGTAAAATGTTACTTAAATGTAAAGTGAGTTCTAAAATAAAATGCAGAGTAAAATTCCATTAAAATATCAAATAAATTTTAGAGTATAATCTAAAGTAAGATGCAAAGTTAAATATTATTCAAATGTAAAGTGTGACCGAAGGTCAAAATGTTATTTAAATTTGAAGTATAATGCAAAACGAAATGTAAAGTAAAATGTTATTCAAATGTAAAGCATAACGTAAGATAAAGTGCAAAGTAAAATGTAGAGTAAAATGTAAAGTAAAACGTTATGCAAATGTAAAGTAAAATGTTATTCAAATGTAAAGCGTAACGTAAAATAAAATGCAAAGTAAAATGTAGAGTACACCGTAAAGTAAAACGTTATTTAAATGTAAAGTGTTATGTAAAAACGAAATGTAAAGTAAAACGTTATTTAAATGTAAAGTGTTATGTAAAACGAAATGTAAAAGTAAAACGTTATTTAAATGTAAAGCGTAACGTACAATAAAAATGCATCACTCTGCGTACATAAAGCTCCATGCTTGCACGTATTATATGACCTCACCAACAGACTGCTTCATGTGTACGTGTGTGCGTTGTAGCGCCGCCTCATTTTACGGTGTTTCTCAAGCTGTGGTTCAAAACATCCGATTCATATTTTCTTGTTTACCTTCATTTTTATTTATCGAGATTAAATGTGTGTTGGTGTGAAATTGGCTGTCGGGGAACTGAAGAGATATAGAAATTAGATCAGAAACATTCTACAATAACTTTTAGCTAGTCAATGAGCTGTAAATGTTGATCTCCAGTCGAAATTTCCTAAGCTAATATTAGAAAAGATTTCCTAGCAGGAGTTAGCACTCTAGCTAACGTCAGAGGAAAGTTAGCTCTTCATTCCCTATTCACTACGTAGTGCATTGTTTAGTGTTGCCCGGATTCTCAACGGGCAATTTCTGTTCACTGGAAACGTCAATATATTGTAACAAAGTTCACTGTAAATCCGGCGTAGAATCGATGCACGCTACCTCCACACCACGGTGCATAGCAGTGTGTTTTAGCTTTTAGGAAGCATATTTTTCTGAAGGGAACCGGTCAGGACACCAGAGCTGCAGTTTCATATGTGCTGCGTATAAATAAGTAAAATGTTGTTCAGTGAGCGAGACATGTCGTAGGTGTAGCTGTGATCAACGTTTCCAGGACGTTCACACGTGACCCCGTTCTGGAAGACTGCCAGGTGTTTGATCAGTAGAAGTGCATGTATGAATAGGGTTTATGTTTCTGTTGAACAGGGAGTGTGTGTGCTTTACATTCCTGTAATGGTGTTTGAGTGTAGAACACACAGAGACATGTTACTGTTAGTCCTCATACCGTGTTACTGCACACGGACCCAACACCGATCCAAACAGAAACCACAGAAATAATCAGTGTGTCATTTCCACACATTTTAACTTTATACGCTTTACAGCGATGTTGGATTCGATTCAGAGCGTCAGACTGGAGCCAGCACTTTCACTCTGTATACCTGTATAGTCTATCTGTCTGTGTATCTGTCTGTCTATCCGCCTCTCTCCCTCTCTCTCTCTCTCTCTCTCTCTCTGATTAGGTTCTTCCTGTCTCTCTCATTTCTTTCTTTCTTTCTTTCTTTCTTTCGTTCTACTTCTCTGTCTGTTTGTCTGTCTCTCTCTCATTTCTTTTTTTCTTTCTTTCTCTTTCTACTCCTGTCCGTCTCTGTCATTCTGACTTTCTGTCTCTATCTGTCTGTCTGTGTATCTGTCTGTCTACCTACCTCTCTCTCTGTTGATCTCTCATTCTCACCCTCTCTCTTTCTATCTCTCTCTCATTTGGTTCTTTCTTTCATTTTTCTTTCTTTCTTTCTTTTTTCTTTCTTTCTCTTTCTGTCTCTGTCATTCTGACTTTCTGTATCTATCTGTCTATGGTTATGCGTCCCTCTCTCTCTCTTTCATTCGCTCTTTAACCCCCCCACCATTCTGACTGTCTCTCACCATCTCTCTCTCATTTGTTCACTCTCTCTCAATGTAAGTAGGAAACTAGGTCATGGAGGCAGGGTGCCAATAGTGGTGGTATGTCGTCCCTCTATCTCTCTGTCTCTCTCCCTCTCTCTCTCTCTCTCTCTCTCTCCCTCCTTCTCCCCCCCTCTCTCTCTCACTCTCTCTCTCTCTCTCTCTCTCTCTTTTAACTTAAATAGGGCTTTTATGTAAGTGGAGGAGGGGAGGCAGCTCAGGGGGAGGGGAAGAGGAAAGAGAGCGCTATAGGGATGACATTCTCCCCAAGAGCGTCGCTTGAGAAAGGAAACTTGGAGAGGAAGCAGTCTGACTCCTTTTCCTGACCTGACTCCTTCACTCCCGGAGAAAAATCCACGTTTATATAACCGAGAGATCCTATAGCCTTGTTCTCTCCCTCATGCCCACCTCTGAGAACGAAACCCATCGTTTACTATAAACAGGAAACGATTCGTCAGTCTTTGTGTAAATAATTGTAAGTGGTTTATTTTTGACTGATGGTCATTTCAGTGTTTTCCTAATCTAGTATGCTCGTGTGCAGATTAAGGATGCGCAGAAGTACTGAATATATACAGAATCAGCGTGACTCGCCGACTCGTCATCCCTGAAGGAAGTCCTGTATCGTCCTGTGTAATTAGGCTCGCTGTAAGCGTTTATTACATGGAAACGGGAACGCGGGGTTATTCGAAGGATAAAAAAAAAAATCACAGAAACACACACAAAATGAATGTGCACAGGTCCAGTAGAGAACTAGATACAAGTGAAAAGGAGATGAGTTTTTTTTTCTTTCTTTCTTTCTTTTTTTTAAATAAAAAAACTGATTTGCTTTTTCATTTTTCTTATATGAAAAATTTTCACCGTTGTTGTAGAGAGCTACGTTCAGTTGACTCAATTGCTAGCTAGGAAAAAAAAACGAACTAGTCGACCTCAATAACTGTGAGAAACATTTCATCTTTGGGACGATGTTGATTTGTTAAAAAAATAAAAAAATGCTGTACGCGTCAGATTTTAACATGAATTAAGATTTATAGTTCCGATCCTAGCCTTAACTGTGATCATTTATAACTGTGTATTTTTTTTTTATATATGTTTGATATTCTTTCAGTTTTCTAATATACTTGGCACTTACCTAAAGTTTGAACTAATAGAATTGTACATCTCTATGTCCAGTACTTGCGCTCCAGGACCACGTTTTTACGTCGGGATCGCATACACGTTTCTACTTTCTCATGCTTTTAGGAAACTGATGTATAAAAGGATGCATTTGAAGCACGCAACTATTCAACACAATACGACGTCCTAGTTTCGTCCGTGTCTGGCGGGAAGAGAGCGAGTGCAGTGTGGGGAATACATTTATATTTAAGTCTCTTAGACATGGGAAAAAAAGAAAAGAAAAGAAAAAAAGTATTTCTGGTGTCTAATAATAACACGCTGTGCTGAAAAACAAGGAAAAGCCCTCCGACCCTGAAAGATGGAAACTAATTGAAACTAATACTGCCACACTGACTAAAACTAAATTCGACTAAACTCACGGTGTATCAGAAAATCTTTACACTCTTACTCTATAAGCTTATATGTTCATTTACATAAATCTGGCTCTCAAACGGTGAAGTGAAATGAAATGAAGAGCACGACACAGACATTTATTTGGAAATAAAACGCAGTTTGAGACTTTGCTTAGAAGCTGTTATGACTAGAACTGTCTTGTTTAGCCTTTGACTTTGATCCTTTGCTCTGTATTCTTGTGTTTGTGCTCTTTGAACTGTGCTCTCAAGGTCGTGTGTGTTTGTGTGTGTGTGTGTGTGTGTGTGTGTGTGTGTGTGTGTGTGTGTAGGGTGGAGTCTTGTGTGGGGGATTTCCTTTCATTGGGGTGACTGAAGCCAGTGTGATGGACTTAAAGCTCTCTTTATATTCCATTCAGATCCGGTATTAAAATCTGTTTCGGGTCACGCGAAGTCTCTCTCCATGTGTGCGTATTTTTCTCTTACCGTTCTCAACATCAGTGCCGCTCAGTATTAGCGGCGTAAACCTCAACCTGGTTTTCAGTATGAATATTTCAGCCTTAAGGTTATCTGTAAGCTAGTGTGCTCCAAAACAAATACAAAATTTGCATTTAGAAGATATATATATATATATATATATATATATATATATATATATATATATATATATATATATATATATATATATATGCCTCCAAAATATACCGTCTTTCTCTCTTCCACTGATACGGATCAGCAGCTTTGATGACATTCAAATTCAGTTCAGCTTTATTTGTATAGCGCTGTTAACAATGGACACATTGTCCCAAAGCAGCTTTGGAGAAATGTCTAAATTTAGGATATAGATTCTAAATGAGTGAATTTGTCCCTAATGAGCAAGCCAGAGGTGACAGTGGCGAGGAAAAACTCTCCGAGACGATACGAGGAAGAAACCTTGAGAGGAACCAGACTCAGGAGGGAACCCGTCCTCTTCTGGGTAACGCTGGAGAGTGCAATTATAAATAAGTAAATCCCTTCTGTAGATGTGCTAATACTACGTGGTCAAAGAGTGCAATTGTGTAACCAGGAAAATTCGAAACAGTTTTTACATCACGTCCGGTTTTGTTGAAGTTCTCTGCACTTCAGCATCCCGTCAGATCTTCCGTCCAATCAAATGCGCTCTAGAATCCGAAGTGTCCCTCCCCCAACATTATAAAAATCCATGGTACTGACCGCCAAGTACTGTGAGGTAAACAAAACGCTGTTGGCTATTTTAAAAAGTAGGAGGAGCCACTCGGTATGTCCCGCCCTGATTTGGTCTCGCAGCGGAAATTACATCAACGCATCGAAGGCACTTCACATGGACTTTAACAATAACACCGAATCTGCCATGATGCGATACTTTTCCGAATCCGTTAAGCAACGAACCCGTTTGACGATACGACCGAATCGGCTACAAATCGTATGATACGATTTGATGTGTCCTCTGATCGATATGTGAACACCTTGTATTTTTCAGAATCTAAAACAGCCAAGAAAGCATGCTCCTCCCTATAAATAACTCTCCAGACCTGAGCTTGAAACGTCTTTCTAGACGTCAGACGTGTCCCTTCCAGAGAGCACAGACAGTTTTGCTGTCTTCATTTTTTTATTATTTTTTTTTAAAAGTTAGGAAATCACATCTGATGGCGAAATTTTAAAAAATCGATTTCCGTATTTTTGAGTGACCGAAGAAAACAGGTTAAAATACCTGGCGTAAACAGATCACCGTCTCGGCAGTCCACTTGTGATCAGATCTCCCAAGACAGATGTTAGGACCAAGTCTGAACAGAGCCGTAGACTCACTGAAGGATGAGCGACAATTAAATCCCAAAGGGCAGAGGTACGCGTGCGTGAGTGAGTGAGTGAGTGTGTGTGTGTGCGTGTGTGTGTGTTCTAGAGAGACGACTAGACCAAACAAAAACAGGGGACAGGTGCCTGTCTGGACTTGTTCACTTACAGGCGATGCTCTCTTCTTCCTTGCATCTTCTCCGATAGCCTTTCTTCTTTTTGTCTTTCCTTTCTCTCCCTTATCTTATAAAGCACAAGCGTTTGATCGAGCACGAGTCTCAGGAACGCAAGGTCGGTTCAAACGTCCCCTCGGACTTCAAGACAAACAGGCGCGGATCTGGAATGCGCTTTATTTTTTGCTATATTGAGATGTTTGCCATTTTGTCTCACCCTTATCTCAGTAAGATGATTATCCGAATCCGGCAAACGTCTGACTTTACGTTCTAGACTTTACATTCCGGCATTTATATCTAGTGTGAATGCTTTATGTCTCTTTTAAACGCAGTGCCTATGACTCAGCTTGTTATTTACTCGGAGATCTAGACCTGTGTACAAAAGCATTACCAAATCCGTGCGTGGTGAAAACCGTGTCATTCCTTTAAGGAAACAAAGGATTAAAAAAAACAAAACAATATCACAATTGCATCATAAGCCATAATGTTTCCACACAATAGTGTTTTCCTGTCACTGGTGTTTAGCTGGGATTTGAAACCTTTTAGGTTTTCAACTCTTCATGCACTCTTCAGCCACACAAAACGGCGACTTTAATCAGTGTGTGTTGAAAGTTGTTAACTATTCGTAATGTCATCGATACACTTTTATGTAAACGTCATACACTATGGCCATAAAAGGTCAGCAAAAGTGTCATTTAAGGGTACGTCCATTTTGTAAGATAAGCGAGAGGCCACTCGGAGAGTTTTTTTTTTTTTTTTTAACAGGACATATTTACATTTCAATGATCTGCTTAGGTGTTTTGTTTTGTTTTGTTTTTCTCATCCAAAGATATGGATTGAGCACACAGATTCCCATACCGCTGCATTCTGAGCAGCTCGAACCCCGAAGCCAATTCCTCCGAGATTCATTACGGGCTCTGAAAAACGAGGCCAACGTACAAAATGGCCTCCGTTTCTGTTTTTCCACTTTCTTTGAAGTGCTAATGAAGCGGCGTCGACGTGATTAACACAAGATGGCTATCTGAGCCGACACGCTCCATGCTAAAGGACTCTTCGTGAGAGACGGAGGAGAATAGACGCTCTCGCGTTCGCTCCCGCTATGTTTTTTATTTTTTTTTATTTCTTTCCTCTTTGCAGTTCTTTTAATAATTGAGCTGGTTTGGGGAAACCCAGCTCGGCGAACAGTTCCTCGCTCTCCTCTTCCCACTCGGCTTTTCCGAGAGAGACAGATCTGAGAGGGAGTGTGTTAGTGGGTTACCCAGTTCTGTCAGCGAGCGCTTCTGAAGAACTTCTAAAACGGTGCGTCATGGTGGGGGAGAGGAGTTTTATAGGCCGTGTTTTTTTTTTTTTTTTTTTTTTATGCTTCGACTCTCGAGGACTGCGAGATCGATTCTGGCTCGCGCACAATGCCGAGACTAGCAGCGAACTCGAGCCGTGGATGTGGCCGTCCTCCCAAATTTCTCACTCGCCTTATTGGGCTCCCCAGGGCTTTCCTGCACATGCTGTAATTTTGCCTTGAATTTGAACAGCTTCGCAGGGCTTGAGTAAGAGACAGGCAGTAAATGTTACAGTAATGGCGGTGAGCGTTATTTCAGTTCACCCGTAGCCTAGTGAGATTGTAAATAGCCACTTACGTTGAAATAACCGTTGATGATCGTTAATGCAGATGTTCGGTTTGAGCGATGGGATAACGTGCAGGAAAGCGAAACCTTTTACTGCAAAAGTCACCTTATATATACATCCTTCTTATTTCCTCTGCTCTATAAAGCATTATTCGGTCAGAATGTTTAGCTAATTAGTTCATTCGATTAGCTCATACAATTGAGTCCTGATTGGCCCATCAGGTGGAACATATGCTCCGCTCGTGTTGATCTGGAAACATCAGGACCTGCTCAGGCACATCCAAAAACGAATGTTTATCCCTGTGCCCTACTTACTATTTCATGTGTGCATCAGAATGCATTATGGGTATTCTGTATCTGCTCGGGTACATCATTCAGACATTAGCATACCGCAGTGCGTTGAGATTCAGTGTGCAAAAATGAGTTCTTAATAATTCTTTTGGATATGACTACAAGGTGGCAACCAAAATAGTGCACTATCGAGTGTATGGGGAGTGTGTGTGTGTGTGGGGTTTTTTTTTGTTTTGTTTTTGCGCAAACAGGAAGTAAATGTAGAAAAATGTATAGATGATTTTAAACGTGTAAATGTTTTCGTTTTCTGACTCGATAGGCTCTATAGGCAATGAAAAGACAATCACTCGATGGCATAACTCATTATGAGTCGGTCTCTTTTTCTTTCTCACTTCACTGAATGAACTAGACTGACACAGCGGGATGTGTTAGCATCCATTTTTTAAATCCCATCATCTCTCACCCCCCTCGCTTCTGTTTTTTTTCACTCTTTTCCAATTAGCATAATGACCGAGGTTTGCAGATTAAAGCAGGCGGGGGAAAAAAAAAAAAAGACGAAAGGAGCACGCTGTTAGAAACGCATCCTGCATGGCACGCGCCCCGGCACTTTATCTGATGTAATGTTCCCTGACGTATTGAGACTGATTTTTTGCCTACAGTCCTAAACAGCTGTGGCCTAATTCTGTTTTGTTTTTCTTTCCCCTTCGCTTAGCGGTTTGCCTCGTAAGGCCGAGTTATTCCTGGCATATAAGGTTGGACAGCGTGTTGGCTTGTCAGAGCCTATGAGCACCGAGCGTACGGGATTGTAGCCTTGGGATTAATGTATGGAAAGGGGTCAAGCTGTGCCTGGGGGTGTGGGGGAGGATTGGGGTTTTGGGGGGGGGGGGGGGGGGGAGTCAGTGTCTGATCTAAATCCACTCACTATGCGCAGCTTGTTCATTACAATACGGAGGTAAATGAGCCATCGCTCATTAAATATGCGCATATTCATCATCCATCATGGGTCAGAACACAAACATGCTATTTAGACCTAATGCACTAATTTGGGTTTGGATTTAGAATGCTACAATGGGTAAGGGCTTTAGCTTGATAAATAGTAGGGATGAGTACAAATACTTGACAAATACTTGACAAACACACTCTGGCTAGTAAACTGGATTGCTGAGCATAACATTGAGCGAGCGAGTCTTTTTGGACAAAATGAGACCGAACCGTTGGGGATATAAACATTTCCCACATATGTGCTTGTTAATTGCTAATTAACGACTCCATAACTGTAGAATTACCCTGTAATTACACCTAGCGTCATCTGCTAACTGAACATCTATGAGTTTTGACATGTATAGAAATCGAGCCACATTTTTAGGAACTTTCGACTCCAGAAGACGTAAATGACAGTACGCGAATGTACGTACGTGAAAAGTACGCGATTCACGTGAAATCTTCTCGTGAACACGGCGAGCACGATAACTTGTGATTGTAGCATAGTTTCTAAAACCTGCTGCGATGAGAAAATTCAGCACAGCGCCATGCAAAGTACACATCAATACAACGTTTCACTACAGTGAGGCATAAATGTGATGTTAGTGGGGAAGAAAACACCACAGCACAAACGAGTTTGTCATATAAAGTGTATTTCTGACTTTGTAAATGATTTTAGCTTGGGAAAGAGTGCCAAAAAGGATCCCATTTTCTCCATGCTACTTAATTGCACATCTTGGTTTTCTCATTTTTGTATAAATCCTGTTAAAGCTTAAAGCTCCTGGTCAAGCGACACGATGACTCATCACGTAAATGCCGTCCGTGTTCCGTGGTTTCCCGTTATCGTGTACCCGTACAGAGCGCATACCTGCCGAGTCACATACCTGCTCTATCACTGCGTACAGGTTCCAACAGGCTGCTGAACCCCAGAGAACACTCACCGATAAGAAAACCATACAGCTCAAAAGAGCGCGAGTAGCCGATACGATCGACGCTTCTCAGAGACGTACAGCACGATTCAGGAATTTGAGAAGCTAATAGTCAATTCCATGCATGCTCCGGTTGCATCAGCAGCTCGTTTGAATACGTTCTTGGAAGCTGCTGCTCAGAACTTGTGCGGGTTTTGGAGACATCTCTGGTAGGAATTTGGACATTTTTGGGCAGACGGTTTTGTACAACCTAGCTCTTCTGATGTTTGCAATTTGCGAGTTGATACTCATTCAAGAAGAATTCAAGTATTTAACGAAGATGTAATTATGATCTGTCGTTACTGGGTTTCATTTATAAAGCTGGATCCGAATAAATTCATTCGTAAATCATTCACAGGAGCAAGTAAAGCAAGAAATGTGGTGTTCATGAAAATCCAGTTGGTTTGGGGATAAACAAGGTTTGTGTACGTTTGTGTAAACCTCGACTGATCGTCAGGTTCAAATCGTATGATGGTTTCTGTGATTTTTTTTCTAAACTATTTGAACATCAAATGAATGTTTTGATGACTTGAAACAATTTATTACATAAATAAGACTAGCTGTTCAATTAGTGACGAATGGCACTGTATATTTACAGCCCAAAACATTTGGCGTAACATATTCTGATTACAGCAAACTGTCTGGTCTTGGCACCGGACTTCATTCTTTTCCTCATTCTAGACGATATCATGCAAGAAAAACGAGTTCAGAATTGTGAGTAACTGAGGCATGCCTCTATTTTCTCCTCTATGTCTCCTCCCTGCACATGCAAATCCAACACATCTGTATGAATCTGCCTGTCACACGTCAGTAATTAGCTCTTCCAATAACTCATTGACCAATGCACTAGATGACCAATAACTCAATGACCAATGCACTAGATGACCAATAACTCAATGAGCAATGCACTAGATGACCAATTACGCAATGACCAATGCACTAAATGACCAATACACTAAATGACCATTCACTCAATGAGCAATGCACTAGATGACCAATAACTCAATGACCAATGCACTAGATGACCAATAACTCAATGACCAATGTACTAAATGACCAATAACTCAATGGTAAATGCACTAAATGACCAATGTACCACTAAGTACTAGGTGAAAGATTTGCGTACAGTTGGTCCCTCTAATGGCTTTATTAAATTGATCATATTCGTTAATGTTCTTTCACCTCTGTCATTCCAACCAAATATGTTACTATATTACGGTCACTGTATTAATATAAATGAATCACTCTGAAATTTCTTGCCTATTCTGCATCTTTCTGAGCAAGTCATTTAATAAATTTTAATGAATCTTGGGTTCTTGAATTCCATTAGCTCTTGCTCCCATGTGTGCCAGTTCTCGTGTGCCACTCACAGTTTCTTGTCAGTCCTCTGGGCTATGTTGTCTAGTGCCTTAATTTGTGACACGAGGCTTTGAGGAGCCCGTTTAAATATGAAAAACGAGAGATCCTGAACTCGTACGTGGTAACATGTAGTGTTTGGTTTGCCACTAGTCTGGGCTGTTCTGCGCCACACACACTCCTGAAGGTTTGATCTGATACAAGCTCGTCTGCAACTGCCGTAAGACTCTAACATAAATCCCAGGTGTTACTTCACATCACATACTACTCTTGGGTTCTGAAGAAACCCACACCTTTGTCCAGATAGGCAGACGTGAACCTGATTTGTGATGATTTATGTAGTAGGAGGTTTTTCTTCGTCCCAGCACAGTGAGGAACGAGAAAGGAATGAGGTTAGCTCTTACACATGCTGGATCGTAACGTAAAGTGGTCAGTTAGTGTGCTTACTACTATGTAGTGGTGTCCAACTGCTTTCAACCTACGCCTGACTCATTTTTCTCCTAAATTTGGTCACTTTCTAATTCCCACCCACCAGCCAGCTTTCTCTGATGATGCCACAGCTACCGGCTGAGGAAGGTGAAGGCAAATACGTTCTTCACTGGAGACGGGTGAAGCCAGCAAACCACACATTTTGCCGCTCATGCTGCATTCCAGAGCGGCATAACTGCACCAGAGGAAAGCTCTATCTACCCTCTTCCACATACCTGAACTCTCAGATGCGCAAGATCGGCTAGTGTTACTGTGACTGACAGGGGAGAGAGGTTGTGCTGTTCCTTCCATTCATCCACCCTTCGGCCTGTCAGTCATTCCTCCATCTAATATATTTATTTTTAGCCGAGCTTTAGGATTTAGTTATCTGGTTAATGTTAATTTGCCGAGTAAAACGCCTCTTCATGTTTCCTCGCAGGATTTGATCTAGGTCCAGCTCAGTTTAAACGACCAGCTCTTTAACCGTGGCCTCTCTATCGGCTCTGCAGCACTTTAGAAGATGGTCAGAAGCTGCTCAGGCCATGTTGTGATTACAGGATGCCTCTGTGCTTAATAACAGGCTTGGTGTGGAGCGCTCACCAGCACCAGCGGGTCTCTAATAGTCACGTCAGGCACACGGGCATGGTGTCATTAGCGCTCCACCCTCAGCCTTAGACATCCAGCCTGTCATTTAGCAGGCCAGATGAGAGAGACGGAGCCCCTACCCGTCCTCTGCTGGATCAAAGCTCCACGCTGCAAGAGCAGACATGAAAAGAGGTGCTTCACAAGGCCTTTTTCTCTTTCTTTCTTTCTTTCTTTCTTTCTTTTTTTTTTTCTTTTCCATTGTTGCCTCAGACTGATGGTGACTCTTAATGTGAAAATTGAAGAAACCCACATGGGTTTAAAAGAAGACTGGAGCTGCTAAAGAAGAACTGATTATTGGCTATGTCTGATTATTTTTAGTACTGGGGGACAAAAATATCACACTGTTAAGACGTATACGCTGATGTTGAATTCTCTAGCTGGTGTTTAAAGACAGCACTGGGACGATGGAAGGACGGGCTTCAGGAGAATATAGGACATTGTGCAGCTGTGGAGGAACATTTGACATTTTTTCAGGTTTTAATTCACATGAGGCAAAATAAGGATTGTGGGTTCAAGTTCAAGCATATAACGATGCACGATAAACACTGTACTAGGCATCAGACAGTGTATTTATAGACATTCTTTTTTAAAATGCAGTCACTAAGTACTTTCTGAGGATGGAACTGAGGAGTACATTTACATCTTTAATCCCATGTTGTAATGTGGGAAGGCTTTCTACTAGATTTTGGAGCATGGCTGTGGGGATTTGTGTTTCCATTCAGTTACAAGAGCGTTAGCGAAGTCAGGCACTGATTGTCAGGTGAGGAGGCCCCCCCGGGGTGCAGTCGGCGTTCCAGTTCATCCCAAAGGTGTTCGTGCGGTTGAGGTCAGGGCTCTGTACAGGACACTCGAGTTCTTCTAGTTAAACTTAACACACCATGTCTTCATGGGGCTCGCTTTGTGCACAGGGCCGTTGTCGTGCTGGAACAGTGTTTGGGTCTCTTAGTTACAGTAAAGGGAAATTATAACGCAGAGACCTTCTATACAATTGTGTGTTTCCAACACTCCTAATGACTGCAACAGTTTTGGGGAAGGCAAACACATTGGCATGATGGACATGTGTCCATATACTTTTGGCCATGTAGTGTATATTTGGTGTCTAACATTCCTAATGAGTACCCAAAATGTTTGGTGTATATTTCTGCCTCAAACCAGACAAACCCCACCATGAACATTAAGGGGCAGCAATTTGGACAACCGGGATTAATATTTTCGCTTTATTGCTATTTATTACAGTGTTGTCTTGGCCACCCACGCCTCTCAAATAATTCTTTAAAAAATGCTGCCCACCGACACTGGTATTGATAAACATCAGTATTGTTTTTTCATGACTCTGGGCAGTTTGCCCCAAGAGTGTTAAAGTTGAGCTCGGGGAACTAATCCTCGATCCTCCTTGAGAGTGGTGGTCTGGGGTTCGCTTCAACCGAACCGTGGTATGGAACGCATCACCTAGAAGCGATCTGCTCTCGGTAATGCCCGCCAGGTCAAACTTTCCACACTACTTCCTGTTTCAAGTGTCATGCCACGACTCTTCGTTTGCGAAAAGCGCCGTTCTTCACTGCTTGAGTGTTGGTACCAGAGGAAAATTGGACAGCTGCTGCTCAGGTGGTTGAGCGAGTTGTGGATTTGGACTCAAGGATTTGGGCCAAGTGTGAAAACCCCCTTCAACTACCTTTTGAAAAAACCTTTGGTTGTAAGTCTAATATCTTTACAAATATCCGAATCCCGAGAACTTTCTTGCTGTAACCGGTGTTCTTCTAAACGAAAAGGTCAAATTGAAATTGAACCGTGTAGAGGGGTTTTGTTCAGCCGCTACACAATTACACCCAAACGCCACCGGGTTTATTACAGAAGCATACGGCGGAGTCCATTACGCAGTACAAGCTGCATAACTTAGCATTTCTGATCTCATTTCTGCGTTGCTGCAGCTCTGTGCCCTAATCAAGGCTAAACAGCTCACGGCTGAGTGCGGGGTGTTTTTTTTTTAAAAATTTTTTTAAAAAGGGGAAAAGTCAAAACGCAGGCCTTCATCATTCGCCCTCTCCTGTTCACTTCACTCGCGTGGCCTTTACTGGGGCCACAGCCTGCGCCATGAATAAACTAGCGAGGGGTTTTTAACATTGTGCACAGGGAGGGAAGTGGAGCAGGAGAATCGCGGCGCGCGGCGATGTTCACGGCTGTTTTTACCACAGGCGGCGAGCGTGAAATGCACTAACGCGATCTGACAGTTTTGGAGCAAGTAGAAGAGGGCTGGACAGAAAAAGGAGGAGAGGGAAGAGAGAGGGTGCGGGGAGCGAGGACAGAGGATGATGAGGGAAAGAGAAAGATTGCCGGCGGTTTGTATTGAGGTCACCACCACTATATAGAGCTCTTGATCTCTTCTGATCTGCCCAGAGCTGTATCTCTTATAAGATAAAATGCTTCATGCGAAGAACAGACATCAATCGTGTTCTTATTAACATTACGGCAGCCATTTTCTGAATCATTTGGCGGTTCTTTGGTGAAATGTCAGTGGTCACATCCAGACAGAGGACAGGTTGAACGCCGTTTGACATTTGAAGCCTCTCCGCAGGAGCACGGACTCGTGTTTCTGGACGTCAGCTTAACGTTTTATGAGGTAGCTTTTTGCTAAAGGGTAACTTAAAGAAAAGAAAAGCAAGTACACGCACAGCCGCGAAGGCTTGTAATTGCAGTTAGTCATGGTTTTATTATTATTATTATTATTATTATTAGAGCTATTTTGCTTCGAGCTAAAGTGGAGAACATTGCTGCACTGATGAAGTAAGAGATAAATTGATAATCCAGGAATATCATGCTGTTTATACACACTCCGTTATATGCTTTCACGTGTTAGACTTAGGGGCGTGATGATCACGTAGAAGAACACCGTGGTTAAGCACCCAGGACGAGTTCAAGTCTCAGGACAGGACTGAGCCTGCCGTCAGACGGACGTCAGAGACGCAAGGACTCTGAACCCCACGCGGGCCCAGGAGCAACCCGAGAACCCGAGCGATGTTTTTACTCGGCCCGGGAAAGGACATTTAAAGTAACGTTCGGCGAAACTCCTTTTATTTAAACAAACGAGATGCACAGCTGCTTTTATTTTTTATTCTTTATTTCCCCAACGCGCTTCTACTTAAGCACAAACGAAGTAAAAACAGCGAAATGTAGCGTCCAATATCTACAGCCTTGTTCTCTCGAGTGAGCAAGGAGGAAAGTGGGATCGAACTCGATTCCGGTTCGCGAAATCTCAGTCCAGTAAAATGTTCTCATGCTACAGGAAATTACGGTAACAACTCGGACTGTAATCAGCATTTAGGCGTGCGTCGTGCACAGTGTTAAACCGTCAGCATTAATCCTTCCTTATTTTCTAAGCGCAAACGAAAAGCCCAACGGACGAGCGTCAGGAGAGATATATGTGTGTCGGTTTTCATTTCTTCCTGTTAGCAAGTTAATTAGCAAATCGTTTACTCAAGGCGGCTTGGGGAAGCGTGTTAAGTGCGCGATCCACTGTTTTATTCATGAATCAGATGGACAGATCATAACATGTTCGATTCTGTTCATCGTATCACTAACGAGTAGTCGAGGTTTGTGTAAGAGACGTGCGATCAGGCTGACGCGCTGGCAGCAGCGCTCCGAGCGCTTGCCAAGAAAGAGGAGCACCTGTACGACAGGAAGCGTGTTATCATGCGAATCGTTTCCATTTCATTCCTCACGTTCTCGCGTTTACGCACGCCGCTTCCGAGTGAAGCAAAACCTATATGTATATATAAAGAGTGCGGGACGCCGTCGGTAATGCGCAGAGAGAGCCAAGATCTAGTGCTAAACACTAGCGCTACACACACCGATATCATGTGCGCTGCTTCTTCTCCTTCTCACGGTTTCTAATGAAGTGGAAATGAGGAAGTTTGCAGCTGACTAAATCACATAAATGCCGCTTTAGAACCGAAAGTCCTGCACTGCGTTTTTGTAATGATGAACTAACTGCTTTCTGTGCACCGAGTAACACGTGAGGAGTCGAACACTCGGCTTCGCTGTTTAGAGGAAAACCGGTGGTGGTGTAACGAACACACCGAAGCTGATTCCAAATAACGGTGCGTTCTGAAGGGTTTTATTCCTCTTACACCACACCACAGCGTCCATCCAGCCATTCTCCATACCGCCGGGCGCAACCGCACACACATTCACACACTACGGACGATTTGGAAATGCTGGCCAGCCCACGACGCCTGTCTTTGGACTGAAGGAGGAAACCGGAGTATCCGGAGGAAACCCCCGGAGCACGGGGAGAACATGCGAACACCGTGCACGCAAGGCGGACACAGGATTCGAACCACCAACCCCAACAAAATCCCCCCCCACACCTCCTTTTACACCACAGCAACTTTTGCTTATTAATAAATGACACACTTTTTTAAAATCCATTTATAGTTTTTTTTTTTTTTTTTTTAAAAAAAAAAAAAAAAAAAAAGTTGTGGGATGTCGACGAAGCGAGTTTAAACCGTCTTAACCACTGACTGTTGTGTTGCTTCAACAGCTTATTGTATGCAAAAAAAAAAAAGAAAAAGTGGTAGCTCAGTGGTTAAGGCGTTGGACTACTGATCAGAAGCTCATGAAGGCATGCTGGCCGCACAGGCCTCACAGAATCTTCTTGTAACCGTTCGTTTCTGTAGTTATAATACGTTAGCGTGGAGGTTTCCAGGCAACCAAAACATGTAAGGGCTCAGTGGTGGCTCATTGGACTAGTGTTCAGAAGGTTGTGAGTTCAAATCTCACTACCACCAAGCTGCCCTTAACCCTCAACTGCTCGATCAATTGTATGTGGGGAAGAGAAAAAAAAAGATACTAATTGTACGTTGCTCTGGATAAGGGCGTCTGTTTAATGCCATAAATGTAAATGAAACTTTGGGTGGTTAATGACTTAGTGACTTGTGTCTAAAATGGTCTCTATAGAGCAGGGGCGTCCAATCTTATCCGGAACTCTATAGATCAGGGGCGTCCAATCTTATCCTGAACTCCATAGATCAGGGGTGTCCAATCTTATCCTGGACTCCATAGATCAGGGGTGTTCAATCTTATCCGGAACTCTATAGATCAGGGGCGTCCAATCTTATCCGGAACTCTATTGATCAGGGGCGTCCAATCTTATCCGGAACTCTATTGATCAGGGGCGTCCAATCTTATCCGGAACTCTATAGATCAGGGGCGTCCAATCTTATCCGGAACTCTATAGATCAGGGTGTCCAATCTTATCCGGAAAGGGCCGGTGTGGGTGCAGGCTTTCAGTAGAATCAGGTGTGTCTTCTGCTCGGTTGGAATGAAAACCTGCACCCACACCGGAACTTCCCGGATGAGATTGGACACCCCTGATCTATAGCGCTTGGTGGCTCCAGTGCAAAACCAAAGACACCAGATGCTGTACGTTTTTGCTGTTCGACTAGATTTAGCGGAAACGGTGTCAGGTATAAGGGGTTACAAGGGTTATTGTTTTAAATCCTTCAATCATTAATATTGCGTTATAAAAGCGGTATAAAGCGGAAATGCTAGACCACACACTCCTGACTAATCCCAGAACTCGCAGTGGCAGATTTCTGTGAATTCAGATGCTAAGTCACTCGGATGAGGATCTGTGAGAGTGTTTCTGAGTGTGTGTGTGTGTGTGTGTGTGTGTGTGTGTGTGTGTGTGTTAAGAACTCTCCACAGTGACAGATTTATAGCGATGGACCCCAGGGCGCTTTCTCTGCTCGCTGAAATGAAAATAGAGCGCGAGTTGGAGATCAGCCCCAAGGGGCTGCTCGCTTTATATCATTAGGAGTGAGATGGTAAAAAATTAGACGCCGATGTCCAGAGTTCAGGCCATGATCGTGCTTATCTCAACATCTAACAGTGACTCAGGGCATTTTTTGATGATGATGATGATGATGATTCCAAAGGTTGGCGGATGTGTTTCGGCTGATTCACACACGGCTTGTTTTGCATCTCGGTTGAGTCATGTTTTTTTCGTTGGTTATGTTGGTGGTGGTTTTGTACTTCCCTGTTCTTCTCATGATGATGAATACACACACACACACACACACACACACACACACACACACACACACACACACAGTTGACGGGGAAATGATGACAGGCATTCACATGACTGAACAGAAAGCCGTACTTAATTCCACTCTATTATTTTTGCATTATTCTCTCTGTCACTTGTTGGGTGTATTATTTATATAAACTGCTTTTAGCACTTTTCAGCATTCATGTTCAGCTCTGACTCCTCTCTCTGAGTGTGTGTGGGTGTGTGTAGGTGTGTGACACTCTCTGTTCTTCCTTTAACTGTCACACACTAGTTTCTGGTTGCTCTGTGGAAACTTGCAACACTTGCGTTTTCTTATAAAATGTGCAGAAAAGACTGTAAATGGAGTTATGGATATTATTATTATTATCCAGTAATAAATCTTGTGATCCGACATTTCATTTGCGACCTCGGTATCGTGACGGGGACAATAAAGAGCGGTTCAGAGGGTTAGAGAGTGATTATAAGGGCAAAGAGAGAGGATTAGGGAGAATATTTATATCACGTAGAAGAACTTTTGAGCATGTGTGTGTTTTATTTTTACTCTGTGAACACTGTTTGGCCGTTTTGTTACTTGTGGTAATGAAGGAACATCTGTGGAAACAGATGTCTTCTTTATTTTGTCCTAAACTCTGTGCTTAGTGACGGATTTCTCTCAAACATTGCGTTTCTGATTCACGTTGTTTTCTGCTGCCCTCTGCTGGTCATTTTGTGGCAGTGCAATGCGACGGTGTGTTCTTGTGGCACAATCCCATACTCGTACACTCTCTCTCTGTCTCTCTCTCTCTCTCTCTCTCTCTCTCTCTCTCTCTCTCTGCATGTGTATTAGTTAGTATTAGTAGGATAACTCTTATCTCTGCCTCTTCCTGTGTCTCTCTCTCGTTCTGTCTCACTTTCTGTCTTCCTCTCACTCGCTCTCTTTCTCTCATTCTGTCTCTCTTCATCTCTCTTTCTGTCTGTGTCTCTATCTCTTTCTGTGTCTCTCTCTCTTTGTCTCTCTCACTCTCTTTCTGTGTCTGTGTGTGTCTGTCGCTATCTTTCTGTGTCTGTGTATCTCTCTCTATCTCTTGCTGCGTGTCTCTACCTCTCTCTCTTTCTGTGTCTCTATCCCTTTGTGTCTCTGTGTCTCTCTCTTTCTTTCTGTGGCTCCCTTCCCGACTGTCTTACTATCTGTCTCTTTCTATGTGTCTCTTTTTCGGTCTCTCTTGCTTTCTGTGTCTGTTTGTGTCTTTCTCTTTCTGTGTCTGACCTTCTGTCTCTTACAGTCTCGGTCTCTTTCTCTGTGTGTCTCTCTGTCTCTTTCTGTGTCTGTCTTTCTGTCTCTCTCTCTCTGTTACTATCTCTAATTATCACACTGTGATTAATAATCTTAAACATTCTGTGTGTGTGTGTGAGAGAGAGAGGTGTTTTTTCTAATTGTGCTCATCACATATCACTGTGTGTTTTGATCATCTCTACACAAACCATGATGCTGATGAGCTCAGAGACGTGCGCAGATAACCTAGCACTGACCCCGCCCTGAACACACACACACTCTCAACTGACAGGAAACGCTGTGTACTTCTGTCGTCTTTGACCCTGAAGTCAAAGCGCCTGATTGCGCCATTCATCCTTGCCGCAGTGAGGGGGGCACGGGGGGTGGGGGGGAGATATACAAGGTCAAGGGTGACATACGTCCCCTTCACAATGCCTAATTCTTCCTTCATCTACTTTGATCGTGTTTTACAGACTACACATTAAGGTCAGCTCATATTACACCGTTGTTTATCCGCACACACACACACACACACTCACACACACACACACACACACACACACACACACACACACACGCTCTTGTCTTGTAACCTTCATTAGTCCTCTGCGTGCTCCCACCGGTCTCCCAGGGTTAATATTCTAATAAGATTAATTACTCCAAACACGCTAATTAGCTCGAATGTCTTTTCGCACAAGACCGAGAGGAATTAAACATCGCTGCAGAGACACTTTTAACCTCCGCGCCAGGAATTTCGCTCCACCAGGGAGCTTAGGCAAGGTCATATCGAAGAAACGCAACGCTTTGATTGTGTAAATCGCCGTAGTTACAGTCAGCTCCTCATTTCACAACGCAGGCTCGCTGATCTGCTGGGATTGCGCAGGATTTGGAATCTCCACACAAAGCTCTTAGCTCCAGCAAATTAACGTCAGAGCATCTGAACAAACGCAGGTCACCTCCTCATGTCCGAATGTCCATATCTGAACAGCGGCTCAGATTCAGACAGAAGTCCCAGTCGACCCTCGTTTCAAACAGTCGAACCATTGACTGCTTTATCATCTAAACTCGTTCCGTTTAAGCAACTATAAACGGATAAAAAGTACAACCTGGTGTTCCCTAATGGCAAATTATTGTAGCGTGAGAAGTATAAGACGCTTCGCTGGAAAGTTTGTCGGAATATAGTCGACTTCATGGTGATAATCGAGTCACTAAGACCTTGTTGTTGATAGTGATGGAGTAGTAATGGAATAAAGAGAACTACAGCTCAGCGGGAACGATTCACAGCTCGCTCTCGGAATTTAACGTGACTCGGAACGAGCGATTTATTTATTTGTGAAGTACTCGGAAGGTAAAACTGCGTATAATGTAGATGAAATACTCAGAGAAACTGCGAGTATTAACTGTAAAACATAAATATGTGGTGCCTCGAGTGACACTGGCTTATAAAATACACACACACCGCCTAGTGGCGACTTTGTGAAGTGTCTTCAATACCAATACAGAGATGTGGAGTAATCAGCACGTGTCTAACACACACACACACACACGTACAGGATTTTGGGGTCCATTCTGCCTGACTTCCTAGTCCTGTGAAGCTTGAAGTAAGAGCTTGAAGTTTTTCAGGAGAGGATCTGAGCCCTGAGACACGATCCGAAAGATAAGAGTCGTCAGGAGAACATGCCCGGAGACGCTGGAGTTTAAAAAGCAGTTTCTGATCCTGAAAAGATTTCAACAACGGAAAGCACGGAACATCAGACACCAAACATGTCTCGGCTGATCGAAGTCTTTACCTCCTTTGGGGGTAAAAAGAGGATTTTGTGTACGTTTGATTTATTTATTTATATATTTTTTTAACTCGCACTTCTCCGAGTACACACGAGAACATCGGACACACTCGACTTTTTTATATCAGCTTTTTTTTTAAATTTTTTTTTTAGAATTTTAGAATGTCTTTTAACATCCATCATCCTTGATCTCGCTGTTTCGCCATTTGACTTTTTCTACACTGCACTCAGTTCTCCTGAAGAGCCACACTAATATATATACATACGTATATATACTGTATACACATACACACATATATAACTGTAGATATTTTTATGTAACGATTCAAAGCAAGAAGATAAATGAAACATTTGGTAATACGAAAATACGTTTTTTTTTTTTTTTTGGTAAAACGTCTTGATAAACGAAGAGTGACGGTGTATTATGATCGTGTATCATAAGTGTATTATGATATCAGATTTCACTGAAACAACTGATTAACGAAAATAAAATTAAATGAACTGAAACACTCGAGACGAATCATTTTCTGAGCGTGGAATCGATTCCAAAGTGTTGGGGTTGACTCTGTTTTTTTTTCTTTTTTCTTTTTAATGCATTTCATTGTCTCTTAGCGAAAGGAGAACACTTGTAGTCGTTTTAATTTCTTTAGTATCTATGGGGGTTTTATGTTGTAGCTAATATTTGTGTATTGTATGTGTCTTTTATATAGCTGGTGCGGTCTAAAAGAAATTTCAAGCTCGTTTGACAAAGTTGTATTGTATCGTATTGTATACGGTGATATTTTGAGAGCAGGTTTATCATACCAATGAAAAGTTCAAACCATATCACCAGCCTCTGTCTTCTCCATCCTCCATAGTCATCTTTTTACATTTTTGCTCATTTGTTCAGTGTGAGCGCCTTTATGTTTGTCACTTTTTATTTATTTTTTTTTTTTGCGCCGGGGGAAACTTGGGCACAGCTTGCTCGAGCGTCCTGAGCTCTTCTCCTGTAATTAAGCGCTCTCAGCTTGGGTGTCAGGCGTATCTGGAGGGCCAAGCTCAGGCACGGGTGAACAGCTGCAGCAGAAACTTGAACCTCTCATTCATACTCGAGTTCTACTACACCGTCCCCCCCCCCACCCCCTTTCCCTTCCCTTCTTCTCCACTTCTACGTGACAAAGTCCAGCTCTACTCCTGTCCTCCTCCTCCTCCTCCTCCTCCTCCTCCTCCTCCTCCCCTCTCTGACTCTCCTGTTGCATTTGAATGTGAAAAGCTTCTTATGTGTAGCTGTGGGGAAGAGGAGGAGGAGGAGGAGGAGGACGTGGGGGGGGGTGGGGGGGTCATTAGCAAGATGCGGCCCTTCTTGCATGCGGCTGCCGCTATGAAGCGAGTCTGGTGTCCAGTTATACTTACGGTGATGTAGGCTACGAAGCGGTTGAGGGTTCAGGGACGGGATCCTCGGGCATTTTGCGTGAGGGATCGATCTCTGCCTGGCTGCGCACTTCAAGAGAGAAAGAAAAAAGGGAGGAGGCCCTGTATTGTTCTGCAGCAGGGAAGGGTGGGTGGGGGGAATAGGGCTATCAGTTCCACTCAGATAACCCCCCACAACGTCATTGGCCCTCTGGCCATGCCATGACCCCTGGGGCCTGAACTCGGCGGTCATGTGACCGAGCTGAAAGTGACCAGCAGGCTCGACCGGGAGGAGGAGGATCAGAGCCAGAAGGAGCTGAGAGGACAAGAGAGGAGAGGAGAGGACAGCAGGAGAGGGAAAGACAAGAAGACGGACCGAGAGGGAGAGAAGAGCGAGCGTCATGAGGCCTTCCCGACGAGGATACACGTATGACTGAATGGCAGGAGAGACATCAGATGGATTCATGGGAAGGTGAGACGGACGAAACGGAAAGAAGGACAGACCGAGTGGGCTCACGCCGTTGCTTCCGTTTTGTTTAGTTTTTTTCTTGTTAACGCTGGACGTGTAAAAATCCCATCGCTGTACGCGCGTCATAGATAACGCTCTGAGGTTTAAAAGACGGCGGAAATGTGTGTTGAGAAATGCGAGTGTGTGTGAGTGATGATTAAAGGTGCAGTAGGAACATTTCTGTTCTCTATATATAGCACTGAGTATATGAGTAATAACTCTAGATTTTTACTGCTTATGCATTTCATTGGTGTTATAGTCATGATAAGGTAATACAGGCCTGGTACTGTGTGTGTGTGTGTGTGTGTGTGTGTGTGTGTGTGAGAGAGAGATGGTCAGAGGTATTACATAAGAGATGGAAATGTAAACAGCTGCAGTAATGATGTAAAGAGCTGAGAAAACATCTGCCGTGGATGCGCTGTAATGCTAATAACATGAAGGTTATTGTGGTTTTGCGTTTCATGATGCAGCACGCATGACGTTAGGTGTTTATTTGTGTGTGTGTGTGTGTGTGTGTGTGTGTGTGTGTTTGCTGTGTGTGTTTGCTGTGTGGAATGCAAGCTGCATCCCATCTGGAAAAGGTTTTCAGTGCAGCTTTGTTCATGCAACGAGGAATGAGGAGCGGGGGTCAGCAGGACCTGGCGCTCATCTGGTTAAAAAAAAAAACCCCCGACACACACACACACACACACACACACACACACACACACACACACACACACACACACGGACCTCCCCCTTCTGCCCTCCCTCCTACTGTAGCCCAAACTTCACCCCTCATTCCTCCCGGGTTTTATCACTTTGACTTCAGTTCCTCCTCAGCTGATCATAAAACCAGCGTCGTAACATTTGCTCAGCTCCAGAACAACAACGACAAAAAAAAAAACCCTCGCAAAAAAGAAATCGCAACAAGAAGCCGATTGTCCGCCCGTTCAAAACATTGGTGTTTGTTTGTTGTTGTTTTTTTTTAACGCTTGATAAATTATTCGCGGAAATCTGTTTTATCCTGTTTACGCACATTCCCGTCGTACGTTTTTATCTCCCCCGTGTCTTTCCCTCTAACCCTAACCCTTAATCATTAACGTCCTCGCGCTCGTTCGTCCTCCGACGTGATATTAGCTTCCCGACGTGCGAATGTTAGTTTTATGCTAATCGGCAGCTTCCTCGCAGGGATTCGATGTGGCGATATCGTCACACCGCGATACGAGGTGTGAAGTGTGCTTCGCTCTCTCCGGTGTTTTTCTTTCATCCGTTTGGTGGAATTATAATGCGTGCACACACTCCACGAGGTCTAGCGCTCTCAGGAGGTCTTTGAAGGAACCTTTTTGGGAATGTTGCAAAATTGTGGATTGTATCTTTAATTGTTTATTTATTTATTTATTTATTTATACTTTTTTTTTTTTTGGTGGATTTTTCCGGAATAAAGCTCTCTCAGTTTAAAGTGGTGAAAGACGGTTGAATTAAAATGGCGTCAGTCATGGCTGAATATGACCGAGGGTGCTATGCGAAAACACCATTTTGTGTGTGTGTGTGTGTGTGTTTGTTTCAAAAGCCCCTACTGTACAAAGCCCCACCTCCACTGCTAATCCTATTGAGCGTGCTGCCCCTGCCCTACTCCTGTGTTATTGTTACCAACAGGAGGGAGGGGATGAAGATCTCTCAGGGTTCATGAAAATCCCCCCCACACACACACACACCTCTCTCTCTCTCTCTCTCTCTCTCTCTCTCTCTCTCTCTCTTTCCTCTTTTTCATTTTTCCATTTCTCCCTCTCATCAGTCACTCTTCCAGGCAGGAAGTCACCTCTCAGTGGCATCTGTGGGTGGACTGAGTGGTGAGGGGGTGCTGTGTAGGCTGATCTCTCTCTCTCTCTCTCTGTGTGTGTGAGTGTGTGTGTGTGTGTGTGTGTGTGTGTGTGTGTGTGTGTGCATACTTATGGGGGAAGGGACTCAAACTTGTGTGTGTGGATCAATAGCTGTAAAGGTCTGTAAAACAAGGTTGACGTGAGATAGCAAACCCATGCACGCTGATAGCCATTTATGCTGGATCACACACACACACACACACACACACACACACACACACACACACACACACACACACACACAGACCTTTACCATTGTGTCTTTTGAAATGAAATCAGAGCCTCACACACATTCCACACAGCACACACACATCCGATAGCCCTGTAGAGCAGAAAAGGCACTATTTTGACATCATCAATCGATCATGCTTTTGAACACGTGAACGCGTCTCTGTAGCTCGGGTCGCCCTCGAAGACGTTTCTAACGTGTCACGTCACACACTCGACCGAAACGAAAGGTTTACTCCTACACCAGGAAACTGTATCTCCTCTCAACTCATGTAATAATAAGTGAATATAATGGAATCCTTTACATAGTAGGCATATCAGGGAAATAATGCGCTTTTAATTATTGGCACCCTTTGGGTTTTTTTTTTTTTTTTTTTTCTTCCTATTCCTGACTCTTGTGATCAGACGAAACAGACGACTTATTCTGAGTTTGAAATGATACTGATATCGGCATTGGCGCAATTAGAATAATAAACGAAGACCGTAAGGGTCAGCGATTCGGCAAAAATATCACATCACGATACTCAAAGGCACTTCTACGATACCCGATACGTATCACGAGACATAGGTTTGGACAGTAGAGTTAAATAAATAAATAAATAAGTCAGTAAATCAATAAATAAACAGCTTAAAGTTCATGGTACTTTATTTAATGCCAATAAAAATAACACCGGCACAGAGTGGGGGAAAAGAAAACCATCATTGGAAATTTGAAGATACCGTACCATATCGGCCGCGTCCACTCAGTTTGTAATCCAGTTTATTCGAAAACAAAACTTTATCCCAATATCCACGATATTTCCGAAAAGAGACGCATTATTGCGAATTCATTTATCACGATATTGATATTGTATCGTCAAAACCGCATCCGCAAACGTATTCATTTTGTATTAACCTTCATTTTGCTAGTTCAAGCAGTATATGTTTTTTTTTTTTTAGTTATTGTGCTTTAGTCTGTAAGAAATGAGAGCAAGATCAATTTAAAAGCATCTCATTCAAGATAACATTTAGTTATATATATATATATATATATATATATATATATATATATATATATATATATATATATTATAGTAGTAGTTAATTGTAGCTATAGAGATCTCCATTATCATGTGACCTAGCAAATAATAACACCCAAGATCACTTTAACGTAAAAAAAATAAATAAAAAACTTTCCAGGGATTTCATTTTTTCCCATTTTCAAGCCCAAAGCGCTGTAATTGTGTATTAAACTCACACACACACATCGCATTTCACACCAACCTTCCAAAACCTTGGAATTGTGCTTGTTTGTGGAAAACATCCAGACTTTGGCCTTCATATAAATCTCCCCCTTCTCTCTCTCTCTCTCTCGTTCTTTCTTTGTTTATCCTGCAGTCTTTAGTTAAAAAAAAACAAAACAACTGAAATTCCAAGGCCTCAGATCAAAGCGTGTGGTATGGCATAGCTCGTGCTGGAGATAAGAAGGAGAGGTTTAGCAAGACGGTGTGGAGGATTAAAGCCGAGGTTATCTCTCTGATGGCTGATCAATAGAGTCGAGGGCGATCTTGTGATGTTTGCACGTATCTCACGTATTGATCGTGACTATAATAGCTACGTGAAGCCCAAACAGGCAGAAATAACACCCACATTCAGAAGTGCACACACTCTTCATGGCAGAGAGAGTCGTTCTGGCTTCGCTCTCAGCCTTGATGCTTCTCATGCTAGCTCGTTAAGCTAAACCGCTATGTTAAGCGCTATGTTAATGTTAAGTACGGGTTTTACAGCTGTTCAGTATTCGCAAAACCCGAACCCAGCTTTGGTGTAATTAAGAGCAGGGATTTCAAGCAACCAGGCTTGCTGATGAGCCGAACGTTTTAAACGACCTAGGCTTATTTACTGTGCTGTGAAACAGTCCTCTTTTTTTTTTTTTTAAATTTTCCCCTAGTAGCACGTTAATGTTCATTAATCCTGTTTAGGATGCACGCACGTACACAACGGCGCAAATCTCAACATCGCATAGTTTCCGAAACGTGTCGAGATGCTCTCGTATTAACCACGGAGCTCTCCTTTCAACACAAAGTGTCGTTTATTCCAAAGATTTGAAAGCGTTCGGTGTGACGAGCATGAGGGAAATGAGGGGAACCTGAGAGGGGGGCACATACTTTTTCTTCACAACACTATATACGTGTATGCAAGCACGGTGGTAGCTGAAGAACCAAAAGCAGCTGCCTTCATTAACAAATGCTAATGAAAGAAACCGAGACGGCTTCAGGACTCGGAGGGGGAGGAAGTCCAGGGCTTTCTTATGCAATCCTCGGATTCATTCCTGCTTTAGCTTTGGGGCAGTCTGAGGGGAAAAAAAAGAAAAAAAAAAAAAAGGTACCTTTTTAAGTGTACGTTTAAAGCTTTTAAGGTAATTATGCACCTTTTTAAATCATTTTCTTAAAGGTGCATGCACATTTCCAGGAGAAAGATAAGCGTACGCCCGGTTTATTACCCTTGCCCCTCCCCCTGAACGAGCGGAAAAGTACAGCCGAGCTGGAACGCTAAACTAGTTTAATTCTAACGCAAGACAAAACAAATCCTTTCCCACTCTTTCTATCTCCGCTGCTATCTTTCAATCTCTCTGAACCCATCCTCCATTTTCTAACCACCCTCCTACATCCTACGTCTTCCCATCCTCCGAAATGAATGTACATTAGCATAACCCCCCCCCCCCCTTCAGTAGTAACAATGGTATCTTCCTCCTCCTTGTAGCTGTATTAGTATTCGTATGATGAGTTTTTTTGCTCAACTATGGAAGTAGCATCAAACGGGCACTTTTTTTTATACCTTTAAGACGTATCGTTCGCCGAGAAACCTAGGTAGAGCGTACCTTTATGTTATTAGTAAAGATTTAACGTGTACACGGTGTCTGTTTGATAGTACGGACTCCGCAACAGGTCTTTTTCAAGTACTTTTCTCTTTCTAAAAAGGTGCACAAAAATGTCTCCGATTAAAGCTTTAAATAGCTTTCTTCCTGTTTATGATTATAAATAATCCAAAAAAATGAAACCCCAGGTCTTTCTTTCATTGTTCGTTTTACCTTTAAGCCTATATTGTGTATGTAAGTTCAAACAAAACAGTCCTTCAGTCACACGAATCTACTGCAACTTCAATATAATAACGCGTGAATATAATCTACGGAGAGCGCCCGACGTAGCTACAGCTGAGCTCGCTGCGTTCACACTCGGTTGTTTTTCAGTTTAAGCTTAAATTTGTGCACCCGTAAGCCTTCCCGTAATCAGAAATGCACCAATAAACGTCATTGTACTGATCAAAGTGTGTTAAAAGCGGTCAGAGAAAACGTTTCAACAATGAAATCAGCGCTTCATGAAGGTTAGGAGGATGTATGTGGAAGACACTGATAATGCAGTCCACCTGGATGGTGTGTATAGTGTGTACAGTACTGTGTGTGTGTGTGTGTGTGTGTGTGTGTGTGTGTGCTTATCGGAAACACGAACAGCTGTTGTGCAGCAGTAGTGTTTAAAAAGCACTGATCTGGCAACTCCTGTGCCCGCTGAAGTTTGGAGTGAAACCAGGCCTGACCTCCGTCTAACAATGCACAATTTAATAGAGCCAATAGGGGGTCTGTGTGTGTGTGTGTGTGTGTGTGTGTGTGTGTGTGTGTGTGTGTGTGTGTGTGGAGGGAGGGATATACAGCCCAAGGCAAAGGATTCAAGATGAATGCTGCCTTTTGCATTCCCTCTCCCTTCCTAGTGCAAAACCTGCTGTTTGTGTGTGTGTGTGTGTGTGTGTGTGTGTGTGTGTGTGGTGGGGGGGGGTGACATTTGTTCCTGTGTCCTAACAAAAAAAAAACAACTAGTGCTGACTTTTCAACAAGGACTAAACTTTTTCCAAGAAAAGAAATCTACATCATTACAAACCAGAAACTTTTGCATTTGTGTGTGTGTGTGTGAGTGTGTGTGTGTGTGTGTGTGTGTGTGTGTGAGTGAGTGACAGGGCAGCCTGAGATGGAGGCGGGCCTCATGAGGTGACGCTGTGGGATCAAGTGGGTGAAGGTGTGAGGGAACTCCAGGTTTATACGGTGGCCATGCACTTGAAAGAGAGGGGCGACAAATTTGGCCAATCAAAGAGGGCCGACGTGTGAATAAAGGAAGCCGGCGTCGGGAGCGGCGCTCTCTCGCCCTAGGAAGTCGGCCATTTCGCGTCGGCTGGCCGATAATTTACGACGACGAATGCGTCCTGCATAACACTACTCGCGCTGTAAGAACCAGGCAAATGGTCTGCAGAAGGAGGGAAGTCAATGTTACTGTAAAACATTTGGACTCCTCCTTTCAATGACAAAGAAACTAACACGGGCTCTTCAAACAGCCACACGGCATTTATAACACGTTTATTACACGTTCGGGTGTTTAATCACGTGCATGAAGATTTTACACGTGCTATTAAGTGCTACAGACTAAACACAAACACTTACAGTGCTGTATCTATCTATCTATCTATCTGTCTATTTATTTATTTATTTTCAAGCATTGGGAGGGAATACGTCTGCAGTCACGACGTTCGCATAAACAATCACGCACACTATACCGGATCTTCGTCCCGTTCCGGTTGCTCTTACGTATGACGCGATCCCGGTTTTATTTCAAAAACGACACAAATGTTCAAGGGTGTGAATACTTACGCAACCTTGCAAAAATACCTACGTGTATTTAAATAGGGTTTATTATTATAAAGACGTACATAGATATTGTTGAGCATTTCAGCCTGACTGGGAGTATAATTTGTATCATGCTGTAAGTGAAAGATTTATTCGTTTCTGTATAATAAGTACAAATCTACGGCAGTTTTGCGATACACGCATTTCTCGCTTACGACTCGTCACGTGACCAAAACGCTGCTTAAAGCATAAAAACACGGCTGCGTTTTCGTTAACGGTTTGTTTACGTCTGTTTATTTTCACGTGTCTCGTCAACGGCAACCGCGTCGCTTAGGAAACTACGCGCATCGGAATCCATCCATTTGTGTGTGATCAGGACGTGTATCAGTGGTGACCTCCGGAGGAAAATAAGACATCTTTTGGACACGTTCGTGATCATTTTTTTGCCCCAGAGTATCATGGGTATCATCCATATTTGAATAGGTTGCGTTTTAAAATCTAGATTTTTCTTTTTCCGGTGTGTCTGTGTTTTTTTTGCTGGAATGTCGAATGTCTCGTTTCGATCCGAACAGCGATAAAGCTGCCATATGGGTTTATTTAGACTGTAAGCGTCGCATATGTAAAGCCCCACGCAGCGCTGCGCTTTATCCGTCACTGTTTCTATTTCCACGGAGGAGTTGATGTGTTGTAAATGAAAAAAGGAAAGCCTACTGAGCAGCTTAAGCCTAATCCATCATTCTTTGTGTGGCTGGATCCCGGCGGCTCCTGCAGGGCCGGTACAGTACGCTAAAGCTCTCGCTCAGCACGCCTCAGGCATCTCAAAGCCCCACGCATTGACATGGTAATACGCTGGAAAGGCTTGTTTTTTACTTTTGGTTTTTCCTTCTCGAACTCTTCCTTTAACTTCGAGAGGGAGGCAGGAGAGATTAGTTCTTAGTGGCCTCACAGGTAGCTAAACTCCTTCCTCACTCGTCGTAAGAAAAAACCCCGACTAAACAGCATGCGCAGAGAGGGAAAGAATGGCGAGACCCTTTCCAGCACTCAGCCCCGCTATCTCACGTGCACTGCTGACCCAGAGGAGACCGGTGCGCTTACAAAAGAGAGCGCCACGCAGCAGGGCTTTTCAGAGCCACTGTAATCGTACTGTCTCATACAAGAGTAAATGGCATGTCAGATGGTTTGAATGGCCTGTTCTTGACTCCGCTGTAACGACAGGCCCGAGGAACTCCCTCTCATACGGAAGGAGAAAAGGCTCTGGGCCATGACCCTGCTTTTATGACTTGAACTCTTCGTTAATAGCCCCCCAGCCCCGGCAGTTGACCCCACTGCATTCTCCAGCAACTGCAGCCTTTTCCCCTCTCTCTCTCGTTCCCTCTCGCTCTCTCTCTCGCCGTGTCTCTCGTTTTTCATGTTGACTGTCTGAATTTTTCTTCCATCACAACCAAATCTGAACTCTCCAGAGCGCTACAGTGGTTCCTTGACATCTCTCGAAATCCCCTCCTCCCCCTCCGATAATACGCCTCAATCGTTTCTCCGAGATAACGACTTCTTCAGAGCGACGCGTGCATCCAAGCTGTCCCGAGACTCAGCGTGGGGGGTCGAAAGCACTCGGAAGTGAGCGAGGCAGGGCTCGCGTTTCCGACGCTCCGAGTTTGAACCCTCTTCCTACCCAGTCGGGCGTGAGAGAGCGTCCGTGAGCCGGCACGTTCTTCCTCGGCAACACGCCACCGCAGCGTCAGCACAGCACTCAGCCATCTGCTCAAGGCCTCGCCGAGAGACGTGCGCGCTGTGTGTGTGGCTTCTTATTATTATTATTATTTTTTTTTTCAAATTCTTGGATTAATTCTACTGGATATTTTTCTAAGATTTTTTTATGACAAAAAGTGTATCTCCATATTTGTCTGTTTTAAATAAAACATATTAATAAAATACTTGTATCAAAAAATAAAAAAATATTTTTACCCTTATGGATTATAAGAAAATAGAATTTTCTTCTGTTTTCTTTTTAAGTCCATGTTTTTCTCTTATATTAAAAAAAAATTTAAAAAATCTCTCCCATAATTTTTCCATTCTCCATTTTGGGGGGGGGGCAGGGGGAACCCCCATAATTTTTTTTCAGTGTAGTGTGTTCAGTAATTTGATGTGTGTGTGTGTGTGTGTGTGTAGCTGGAGCAGGTAGAGGGAGTAAACGTAACCTTACACGTGACTCTGGGTCGTAACGGCGGCGAAACCCGGACAGGAGTGAAAGCTGACACTGTGACAAGTCGCAGTGAGAGAGAAGTGGCTCCTGCGTCAGCATCGTTTAGTCATGCAGCGTGTGTGTGTGTGTGTGTGTGTGTGTGTGTGACCCGCTGTGGCTTCATTAGCTGTGCTCGGTTGCAGGTAGAGAGCTAACCTTATTTCTTCCCCCCTCTGTGTGTGTGATTCGTGTGTGTGTGTGTGTGTGTGTGTCTGTGTGTGTGTGTGTGTGTGCGCAGTAGATGACCAGGCTGAGCAGCGCTCCTGTCTCATCTGCGGAGACCGCGCCACCGGACTGCACTATGGCATTATTTCCTGCGAGGGCTGCAAGGGCTTCTTCAAGCGCAGCATCTGCAACAAGCGCGTGTACCGCTGCAGCCGTGACAAAAACTGCGAGATGTCACGCAAGCAGCGCAACCGCTGCCAGTACTGCCGCCTGCTCAAGTGTCTACAGATGGGCATGAACAGGAAAGGTGAGACCCGAACTGCATCGAGAGCGAGCGAGAGAGAGAGAGAGAGAGAGAGCGAGCGAGCGAGCGTCTTAAGTCCGTTCACCAACAAACACTGACGCATCACTTATAGCTACGCATAGCTACACAATAATAGCTAAAAAAACAAACAAACACTGCAAACACTTCTCTTCTTATACCGTATAATATTTCAATCAATCATAACGTATTGAAATTGTGATAAATGACATCACGGTATCTTTTTCTAAGTGCATCGTCCGTCCCCACAGCATGTACACAGGATGTGGGCGATATGACAAAAAGATCACATCACGATACTTAAACACGTCATGTATCACCAATCTTTCCTTTAACAAATGCATTATTTGAAATAATTGCTGAAAAAGACTTGAAAGCTTCCAAACAATCAGACTGTAAAAAAAAAAAAAAAACAAACAAAAAAAAACGTTCTGTGGTGTTATAGATGGATCTCCTGACCTCTTCGATATATATGAGAATTGTGCGGTGTATCACGACATCCACATTATAATCATCATATCTCCCAGCATTTCGTTGGGTTTTTTAAATGATTTTTTCGATTCCAGATGTATCATTTTCCCCAAACAGCACACACACACACGACAATATCTTCAGGTATCGTGATATGATATATCAGTATCACGATACGCTGTTTTTTGACATATCATCCACCTCCTCGAACGCAGTCATACTGTTCAACTAAACGTAAGCTTTTGATCTAACGCAGCAGTTTTAATCTTTACGTTGTTATTAGAGACGCACCGGTTCTGAACTTCTCAGCCGACACCGATAAACGATTATTCAGAGCGATATCGTCCGATACCGATAGTTCTGCCTTTTTATACCTTCTTATAAATGAATAATCATTCATTTATAAGAATTCTGAAAGAAATGCAAATGAAACCTTTATTCTCTCCATTTCAACTCTGATTAACATGAACACGCGAACTCAATTCTGAAGGTTAAAGTAAGATTTCTTAACTTTTATTAACATATTAATATCGACCGTATTGTAAAAAAAACCCTCACATTCACTCACCACGAACACAAGCATTTCTACTTCATCATGAACATCAAACTGGTCATATATAATATGCAAGTTTTTTATATATTAACATTCACTGGATATGAAATACACTACTCTATGAATATATTTTTCTGTGCAATATATATATACTTTGTCAACTCGTCTTCATTTAAATCTTTCACCGGTGTACTGGCGCTTTATTTCAGCGCGAGGGCGAGCGGGCAGCGCAGGTAAAAAGGAATAAATTCGACTGGGAGTTTCGAAACTCCCGCTTCACTGCTGCAGCGTCCGGTGTAAAACGTTATCCGTGCAGAGATTACAGAGCTTACACACTGCAGTTTTGTCGTCATGCCACACAAGACACATCTTCTGCGCACACAGCACCAAATCCATGTGTTTTCCCGTCCTCTTTTTATTGACAGGATATAATCGGCCCTGATCATCGGATGTTTTTAAACTAGCGGTAGCACGAAACTTTATAATCGATAGATCGGTGTATGTCTAATTATTATCGTTATCATGAACGGATTAAGATGATTGCTTAAAATCTTGGGTGAATTTTGACCATATAATCTTTTCAATGTGGTCATAAACAAAAATAAAACGCGTTCGGGTCTGAAACGAGTAGAAAAATTCACTTTATATCAGTGTGTTTGAGAAAACTCGAGCAGTTTAGGACTGTTGTGCGATGCAGCCGATTTTAGGAGGTTACAACTTTTTGGAGTCTTAAAAAGCGTTTTTTGTTTTCGTGATCTAAAACAATTGAAATTTTTTTAAACGTGAGATTTTGTGTAGAAAGTATATAAAGAGACGTGCCGTACTGAGACTTGAGCACTGAGAGAAATCATGAAATGACCGTCATGTTCTCAAGTGATTTGGAGGTTTTGATACCATTTAGAGCTTACATTTTCCTAAAAACAGCCTTTCGATTGGAAGTGCGGATTCAAGATGCGATCACGATCTAAATATATATCTCTTTGTCCATCTCGTCTCCGGTTTAACAGTAAAAGAGGCCGGGTGTGGCTTGGTATTTGCTTAGAGCGGTTTTCCTGTCTGATCTCCAAACACACCTGAACACACTTGTCTCAGAAACCCTGAGCACCTGATTGAGCTGGAAAAGCCAGAAACGCTGACTGTGTTTGGGATATAAACACGATTCCCTTCGATTGAATGATTTTGCGGACGTTTTACAGCACAGGAACGTCCGGTAAATAAGGAGTGGAAAAAGCTCTATGGCTTGCATCCTTTGCTCGAACTCACATCGCCCCCTAGTGGACACACTGTGCAAACACACTCCGAGTTACAGGCCTTGTTGCTGTGTTTAGTCCCTGAGTCAAACTATAACCGAGGAAAAGTACGCCTAAACGATTAAAACTACTGATATCGATGACAATGAACTCGATTCAGGCCACGCCGAATAATCCACTTTTTCCTCCAAATCCTTTCCATTCACGTTTTACCACGTTATTCGTGGCGCGTCCTTCAAACGGTCCTTCTGCTGTCGTTCTTCGCTCCGTAGTTCATTGTCCTTCAATAAAATGCACTTTTTTTTTTGTATGCATTTATTTATTTATATTTTGTTTAGAAACCTTAACATTTTTGCTTGAACCTCTCCGTCCTGTCGCGTGTAAGGACAAAGCCCGTAGAAACGCTAGCCTGTATTTAAGCCGGTACGATTTACACGGCATTTATCCGACATGTCGTAACGTCTCTCCTCTAACTCTCACAGTGCGCCGAGAACACCGAGGTGTTCTGATATAACGTTCGAGCATAAAGCACGTATTAAATCCTTCACCTGACCCGAGATAGTCAACGTGCTAGCGCTAAAGATTGCAGGACGTGCTCGGAGTAGCGAACACGCAGCGCGTGATGATTTCGACGTGCGTGCTGGAGGGGAAAACGGCGTTAATCACATTCTCAGGTGATCTGCTTCATGTCCAGTTGTCCTTTCTAAAGCTGTGGATTGTTTCGTTGTGTGTTTCAGCGATCAGAGAGGACGGCATGCCGGGCGGGAGGAACAAAAGCATCGGGCCCGTTCAGGTAAACGCTTTCATCACAGTTTGTTGTTCCGTTCCTCCTCTGCGTTGTCTTTTCTCTTCATCGTGTGAGAGAAGTTCCCGTACACGCACGCCGCCGCCTTCGTCCCGTATAGCGGCGCGGACGTGGATCTCGAATTGTGTCGGCGTGAATTAGGACGCGGAGCCCTCGCCGCAGTCTAAATACGTTAATTTCATTAGCGGAATGTCTTTCCTTCAAGGCCGCAGCTCGGCTGAATGCACCTTCTCCTCATTCTTCTCATTCAGCTCTCTATTATCCTCATCAG
>NC_071259.1:3471863-3496863 GCF_023375685.1 Ictalurus furcatus
CAGGGAGCAGTACATTGGCAGCGCCGTGGCCCAGCATTACCAGTTCCTGCCTCACCTGTTCGGCTACGCGGCACAGCCCCGCAGTCTGTACCCACAGAGTCATACCCTCATCAGCCAGCTGGTGGCAGCAGAGGAACTGGCACCACTGGGCACTCCCATGCTCATCGAGGACGGGTGAGCTCGAGCTCTCACTGCCGATCATTTCCCAATGATCAGTGAATACACACACTGAAGTGGCATATAGAATGTTTGTCAGATTCGATATTAAATAAATAAATAGATGCACAAGAATCGGAAAATGTCCAATAAGAGGTCAGAACTTGTTTAACTAACGACCTATACGGTATTATCGCTTACACACGTATCATGTACGTGTCTGTCGAAGGTACCGGGTGACCCAGGTGGAGCTCTTCGCCCTGCTGTGCCGCCTGGCCGACGAGCTGCTGTTCCGTCAGATCTCGTGGATCAAGAAGCTGCCGTTCTTCTGCGAGCTCTCCATCGAGGACTACACACGGCTGCTGAGCGCCACGTGGCAGGAGCTCATCCTGCTCGCCTGCCTGACCGTCTACAGCGCCCAGATCCTGGGAGACCTGGCCAACGTCACCGACAAGTACACGCCGTCCGATCACGAGCTGCAGGGGTGAGTCACTCAGGACAGGAGGCACTTGTAGCTGGCACAGGTATTTCATCCAACCTTCAGAAGAGCCACGGGTGGTCGGGTTGTGAATAAAACACGCTCGTGCTCGTTAAAAAAACAAAACAACGACTTATATTAACGCGCTCATTCTAATACGTCATGATTTCTATAGTAGCAACTTCCACATTTATGGAAGGAGTCTCCAGCGTCTTGTGATTGATGAAATTTGCGAGACGCCCGGAGTAAACATGTCCGCCGGGTTTGATCTCGGTAGAGCCGGGGTAAAGGGCAGAAACGTCTGCGCCGAGATGCGCTTTAACGGCTATGAATCATTCCAGCCGGGCCTGTTCTCCACGCTTCAGGTATCCGCAGGCATCCGCGTGCGAGTGTAGCGAACGAAATAGGTTTGTGTGTGTGAGAAAGTGTGTGTAGGCGGAAGAGTGAAGACGCAGAGAGAGAAGAAAAGCGCTGTTGTGTCTTTCTCTCGTCTCGGACGTAAAACAGACGGGCTTGCGTCTCGCGTCTGAGATATTAACGTGCGCTGGTAATAAGCAAACCGGGGAGGATTTAAACGGATTCATTTTGTACACACACACACACTAACAGAGCGGATTAAGAATATTGTTTTAGAATATTAGAGAACTCGTGGCGTCTGTGTTAAACTTGGCTTTACTCCAGGGTTTGACTCGTACATCAGTGTGTGACTAGCACAGTGTGTGCCCAAGTGAAACACAAGCAGCATCTGGTGTGTGTGTCTGTGTGTGTGTGTGTGTGTGTGTGTAAACGAGTCTGGAATCAGCCGACCCTCGTCCCGCTTCCTCTTGATCTCTAGTGTAGATTTACAGCGGGCAGAGGGCAACATCCGCTCTACCCGAGCAGCCACTCAATTAAAATGATGGCCCGCTATCAGGGAGGAGAGCTCAGAGAGGCCGGGGTAATTAAAGCCAACGTGCAATCAGATCCCGATAAGCGACGCTTACTACAGGAACAAATAAATTAAAAAGCAAAAAAAAAAAAAGACGAGGAGAGTGTGGTGATGCTTGATTAAATAATTACGTGATGGGAGAACAGGAGCTGTGGGCTTTACTTTGATTTGTAACTTACGCTCAGTGAAATAATAATAATAATAATAATAACAACAACAAACTTGGCGAGTCTCAGCTGTTGCTCCGTCATCACGGGAGTGAATGAGGTAGAAGAAGAGTGTTTTGTTTTCATCATAATGCCGGTTACCTCTAAACAAACCTTCGTTGTGGCCTCGAACAATTTGGATTTGAAAGTACTGTGTTAGAAAATGGTTAAAGGTGCTGTTTGAAATTTTACTGCCCTCTGCTGCCCATGATGCAAATTGCGACAACATCATCAAGACGGCAATTAGGGGGAAAAAAACGTATTACTTGAAGCATCATGTACCCTTTCAGAATACGCTTTGGGTCGTGCTGTTTTAGGAAAACAATCAGCGATGTTGTTGTTTTTTTTTCTTCATTAATTTAAGAACGACGTCATAGTTTTTATCCGGTTAGAGTTGCGTTTAATGGTGTGATTGAAACAAGTTACTTCCTGTTCTGTTAGTTCCTGTTCAGCTGGAATGTTGCAGAGAAACCTACACAGCATATATTTAAAAAAAAAGAAAAAAAAGTGAAATGGTGAACTATGCTGATTAAAGCTCTCTGTGTGTGTGTGTGTGTGTGTGTGTGTGTGCGCGTGCAGGTTTAGCGAGGATGGCATGGAGGTGATGGAGAAGCTGATCTATCTGTTCCGTAAGTTCCACCAGCTGAAGGTCAGCAATGAAGAGTACGCCTGCATGAAGGCCATCAACTTCCTCAACCAAGGTAACCAGCAGCAGCTCGTTAGCTTTAGCCATTAGCTCATTAGCCATCAGGGGAACACTGTTGTAGTGGAGATACAGAGAGAACACAAGGCATTATGGGAACAGTGTTGTAGTGGAGATATAGAGAGAACACAAGGCATTATGGGAACAGTGTTGTAGTGGAGATACAGAGAGAACACAAGGCATTATGGGAACAGTGTAGTAGTAGAGATACAGAGAGAACACAAGGCATTATGGGAACAGTGTAGTAGTAGAGATACAGAGAGAACACAAGGCATTATGGGAACAGTGTTGTAGCGGAGATACAGAGAGAACACAAGGCATTATGGGAACAATGTAGTAGTAGAGATACAGAGAGAACACAAGGCATTATGGGAACAGTGTAGTAGTAGAGATACAGAGAGAACACAAGGCATTATGGGAACAGTGTAGTAGTAGAGATACAGAGAGAACACAAGGCATTATGGGAACAGTGTAGTAGTAGAGATACAGAGAGAACACAAGGCATTATGGGAACAGTGTTGTAGTGGAGATACAGAGAGAACACAAGGCATTATGGGAACAGTGTAGTAGTAGAGATACAGAGAGAACACAAGGCATTATGGGAACAGTGTTGTAGTGGAGATACAGAGAGAACACAAGGCATTATGGGAACAGTGTTGTAGTGGAGATACAGAGAGAACACAAGGCATTATGGGAACAGTGTTGTAGTGGAGATACAGAGAGAACACAAGGCATTATGGGAACAGTGTAGTAGTAGAGATACAGAGAGAACACAAGGCATTATGGGAACAGTGTAGTAGTAGAGATACAGAGAGAACACAAGGCATTATGGGAACAGTGTTGTAGTGGAGATACAGAGAGAACACAAGGCATTATGGGAACAGTGTAGTAGTAGAGATACAGAGAGAACACAAGGCATTATGGGAACAGTGTTGTAGTGGAGATACAGAGAGAACACAAGGCATTATGGGAACAGTGTTGTAGTGGAGATACAGAGAGAACACAAGGCATTATGGGAACAGTGTAGTAGTAGAGATACAGAGAGAACACAAGGCATTATGGGAACAGTGTAGTAGTAGAGATACAGAGAGAACACAAGGCATTATGGGAACAGTGTTGTAGCGGAGATACAGAGAGAACACAAGGCATTATGGGAACAGTGTAGTAGTAGAGATACAGAGAGAACACAAGGCATTATGGGAACAGTGTAGTAGTAGAGATACAGAGAGAACACAAGGCATTATGGGAACAGTGTAGTAGTAGAGATACAGAGAGAACACAAGGCATTATGGGAACAGTGTTGTAGTGGAGATACAGAGAGAACACAAGGCATTATGGGAACAGTGTTGTAGTGGAGATACAGAGAGAACACAAGGCATTATGGGAACAGTGTAGTAGTAGAGATACAGAGAGAACACAAGGCATTATGGGAACAGTGTTGTAGTGGAGATACAGAGAGAACACAAGGCATTATGGGAACAGTGTTGTAGTGGAGATACAGAGAGAACACAAGGCATTATGGGAACAGTGTTGTAGTAGAGATACAGAGAGAACACAAGGCATTATGGGAACAGTGTAGTAGTAGAGATACAGAGAGAACACAAGGCATTATGGGAACAGTATAGTAGTAGAGATACAGAGAGAACACAAGGCATTATGGGAACAGTGTAGTAGTAGAGATACAGAGAGAACACAAGGCATTATGGGAACAGTGTTGTAGTGGAGATACAGAGAGAACACAAGGCATTATGGGAACAGTGTTGTAGTGGAGATACAGAGAGAACACAAGGCATTATGGGAACAGTGTTGTAGTAGAGATACAGAGAGAACACAAGGCATTATGGGAACAGTGGTGTCCTGTGTCAGAGCGTCTCTTAGCCCTGCAGGTCTGTCATCTTTTTTAAAATCGTAGTGTCACTTAGTGATGGAAACAGGTTGTACTGTATCTCTCAAGGACTCTGAAGAGAAAATGTAGAAAATTCAATTGCTAAAATAACAAGACCTGAACACTGAACAGGACACTGAACAGGACACTGAACAGGACACTGAACTGAACTGGACACTGAACAGGACACTGAACTGAACTGGACACTGAACTGGACACTGAACAGAACAGTGTGAACTGTTTGTATTTATTGTAGAGAGATTTACAGGATTCACTTTACAGAGAGGGGTAATCAGTTATTTTTTCTCTCTGTTCTGTCACTTTATTTCTCTCTCTGTCCCTCTCTTCTCTACATCGTGTCTCTTTCTTTCTCTATGTTCTGTCTTTCTTTCCATACTCTGTCTTTCTGCCTCTTTCTCTTTCGATTTCTCTCTCACACTCTGTTCTCTCTTGATCTGTCTCTTTCTCTATGTTCTGTCTCTCTATTTCTCTCTCTATATTCCCTGTTCTGTGTCTTTCTCTCATGTTGTCTCTCTCTCTTTCTTGCTCACACTCTGTTCTGTCTATTTGTCTCTATCTCTTTGTATCTCTCTTTCTCTCTGTCTGTCTGTCTTTCCATCCTTCTGTTGGTCTCTCTCTCTCTCTTTTTCTCTCACTGTGTGTGTGTGTGTGTGTGTGTGTGTAGATATCCGGGGATTGACTAACGTGGCACAGTTGGAGCAGTTGAATAAGCGTTACTGGTACGTGTGTCAGGACTACACTGAGTACAAATACCCTCACCAACCCAAACGCTTCCCGGAGATCATGATGTGTCTGCCTGAAATACGCTGCATCGCAGGTAAGGCTTTACACACACACACACACACACACACACACACACACACACACTTCAGAATTCAGGTGTGTCTGAGTTGTAAGCAGCAAATGTTCAACCCTTTGTAATCTATTCACTACTCAGCACAGTTTCCCAAGGTCATCTCTCGAGACGTTCTAGCAATAGAGCGTGTTGTAAAAGTGCAGTTAGATCTATAGTCTAACTCATTAGCCCGTACACTTTATTTAAACACCTCACCATCAAATCATATCAAAAGGAAAAAAAAAAAGGCATGCAGCTAATTTCACGTGGAAGTGTGTGTGGTGCTGAAGAGCACGTTTGTTGGCCTGCAGTTACGATTAGCAGAAACGAGGGTGCCAACACTTTAATTCTTGCTGCTCTCTCTCTCTTTCCCTTTCTCTCTCTCTCTTTCCCTTTCTCTCTCTCTCTCTCTCTTGGTCTCTGTCTCTCTCTCTCTCTCTCTCTCTCTCTCTGTCTTCTTCTCTCTGTCTGTCTCTGTCTTTCTCTCTCTGTCTCTCTCTCTCTCTGTATCTTTTTTTCTCTGTCTCTCTCTCGGTCTCTCTTTCTCTCTGTCGCTCTGTCTCTCTCTGTCTCTGTCTCTCTCTCTCTGTCTGTCTCTCTTTTCTTTTTGCAGGGAAGTTGGTAAACGTTCCTTTGGAGCAGCTCCCCCTGCTGTTCAAGGCGGTCCTGCACTCCTGTAAGTCCAGCCTGAACACCTACAGGTCAAACCACTCCCCCTGCGCGACGAAGGGCTCCGCCCCTGCCAACTAAAAAAAAAAAAGACCCTCCTCTCACCCACCTCTCCTCTCCTAACGATGCACATGGGGACAGGGATTTTCAGGGTGGTGGAGGTGTCGCACGGAAAGAAAAGAACGAAAGAAAGAAATGATGAATGTGACTAGCAGCTATTTTATACGTTTAATTTCCCTCCCCTCTCTATTTATTACCAGACAGAGCTGAATGTATACTGACGTACACCGCACACGGTCGCTGCTGCTCGTACGCAAAAATGCACAAACTCCGCAGCAGAGTTTACGCTCGCTCGTCCGACCGCAGAATGTGTTCCCACTGCTAGGGTTTAGGAGTTAGTTCACTTTCTGCTGCTTGTAGAGACTGATATACAAATATATATATACAGGTGCATTTAAAAACATTGCATATCGTGGAAAAGTTCATTTTTTTCCCCCTGTAATTTAACTCAAAAAGTGTGACTTTCATATATTCTAGATTCATTACACTTAAAGTGGGTAATGACTCTTACAGCTCACGGAAATCAAAAATCCAGTATCTCAAAATATTCTAATAAAGAGTTTAGAATACAGAAATGTCGACCTGAGAAGACTCTGATCAGCGAATTCACTCTAAACACCTGTGAAGGTTTCCTGAGCCTTTAATCTCTCAGTCTGGTTCAGTACACAAGCACAATCACGGGGAAGATGGAAGTCACTGTTGCGTTTTATTTGGAAATCAAGGTCCCAGAGTCTGGAGGAAGAGTGGAGAGGACAAGAATCCAAGCTGCTTGAAGTCCAGTGTGAAGTTTCCACAGTCAGTGATGATTTGGGTTGCCATGTCATCTGCTGGTGTTGGGCCACTGTGTTTTCTCAAGTCGAGAGTCGATGCAGCGCCTACCAGGAGATTTTAGAGAACTTCATGCTTCCATCTGCTGACGAGCTTTATGGAGATGCTGATTTCCTTTTCCAGCAGGACTCTGCACCTGCCCACAGTGCCAAAACTATTAGTCACTGGTTTGCTGACCGTGGTGTTACTGTGCTCGATCGTCCAGCCGACTCGCCTGACCCGAACCCCATAGAGAATCTACGAGAGACACCAGACCCAACAATACAGACGAGCTGAAGGCCGCTATCAAAGCAACCTGGGCTTCCAGAACACCTCAGCAGTGCCACAGGCTGATCGCCTCCATGCCACGCCGCATTCGTGCAGTAATTCATACAAAAGGATTAAAACCCCGACCGAGTATCAGCGCATAAATTAATATCCTGTTCAGAAGGTCGACATTTCTGCATTATAAATTCTTTATTCGAATATTTTCAGACACCGGATTTTTGATTTCCATGAGCCGTAAGCCGTAATCATCGAGATTTTTTTTTTAAAAAAGTTTAAAATATTGAAATATTTCACTTTATGTGTAATGAATCCAGAATATATGAAAGTCCACTTTTTGAATAAAATTCCGGGAAAAAACAAACTTTTCCATGATATTCAAATTTTTTGAGATTCACCTATGTGTGTGTATATATGTATATGTACCTCAGGTAGAGCCTTGGTGAGCTCGCTCTCTCTCTCTCTCTCTCTCTCTCTCTCTCTCTCTCTCTCCCAGATCCGTCACACACTCTCAGTGTCAAAAGTCATCATTTTTGCTTCCACAATTAAGGAAAGCTTATAACCGCTAAACCATCACACACTCACCTTAAAAAAAAAAAAAAAAGAAGAGGTTTATACGTAAACAGTCGCGTAAAACCGCAGAATTTATGACGACGTTCGAAGAGTCTGATGAGGAAGAACGCGATCCAACCGCGGCGATTCGACTACGATTGTGACGTCCGTTTGTCCCTCCTTTTCTTTTTTTTTCTTTTTTAAAAAAAAAAAAATCAGCAGTGTGGGATAGTGTCAGAAATCATGATGGAAAATCTGATGTTCACTTGGTGGCTATAGCCTTCCATTCCTTGTTAGCTACATTAGCCTTGTAGCTCCCAGGAACTTGGGAAACATTAGTGGAAAGTGATGATGAGACGAGATAAATGTTCAATGTAAAAGCAGGCTTTTTTTTTTTTCTTTTCTCTCTTTTTTTTTTTTTTTTTTTTAAAAAGCCGTCACTCAAGCTCAGATATCACAGTGATATAGGTTTCTAGGTGTAGTAAGGTTGTAGTCTGTAGTAGGTTGTTGTTGTTGGTGTTTTTAAAATACTTTTCATTTTATCCAAGAAAGAAAGGGGTTGTCGGTTTATTTTCCGTTCGTTAGTTGTTTTTTTGGGGGTTGTTTTTTTTTTTTTTTCCTCCCAGAAGGCCGTTTGTTAGTTTAAATGATGTTAAATATCAATCTCCGAAGACCTGATGGTTAAGCGAGAACGGCGTCCTTGGGACCGCCGAGATGTTTTGTTGCTAAGCCAAACAGTTGAAACATTCCAAAAATCGTCGAGAGGTTTAAAAAAAAAAAAAAAAAAAAAATCTGAAAAAGTCGAGTAATGTTTACATATTTTTGCAGCAGACAATGACGAGCAGAGGGTCACAGCGAAGACGGGTGGCTCGGTGATGCCCGGCTCCCCGTCCTCCACCTCAAGGCCTCTCGAACGCAGCTACACCTCAGTGGTAACGGAACAAAATAATCAGGGATAAGCACGGATTAAAAAAGAGGAAAAGGACGTGCCTAGAGTAATTAGACTAATACGCCGTTTAGTAGGCTGTTTAGACCAAATCTTACCACTTTATATTACTTTCCCTCATGAGAAAAAAAGCAGTTTCATTCATCACTGCAGTCTTTTTGTTATTTTCGTCCTTTTGTTGTTGTATACCTTATTCCATGTTTAATTTTTTTACCTACTATTGTGGATATCCCCCCCCCCCTTTACGCTTTCGGTGTGTGTGGTGTAGGGTGAAGGCCTATCGCTTTTTCCGGTGCTCAGTGTTGACGTCTCATTATCAGAGGTCATGCTGAACTTTCTTTTTTTTTTTCTTCTTCTTCTCCTTCTTTTTTTTTTTTTTTCCGGGCACGTGTGTGTTACTTGTAGCTCCTACGAGACCGGGCCGAGGAATACGTACGTGATGCTCTTTCAAGACGTGGTACAGTGTACGGTCGTTCAGCCTGGAAACATTTTTGACATCTTGGATTACAAGTACACATGCATATACACACACACACACACATAAGCACACACCAGCCTTTTTCTTTTAAGTGCTGTCGAACTCTCGAACACGTGTCTCAGAGGTCTATTCGACTAATTCCGCCCGGCAGCTGAGGTTGAGACGCGGGTCCACGAACCTCGTGAGGATTCTCTGAAGCGCAGAGATTTCTTTTTTTTTTTTCTTTTTCTTCTTCTTCTTTCATTCAGAGATACTTCACTCCATACAGACCCCTCTACTTAGACCCCTTTGTAAGACCCTTTGTAACCTGCGAGTCTTTGTCGATCGCTAGGACTCGATAGGAAAGGTCGTTCGCGATTCATTCCGAGCTCCGAAGTTCTCCACAAGCGACGGACACATCGCATCGCATTGTGTAGCGGCATTGAATTTCCCGTTCGCAATAGGCCTTTCTCAGGAAGCGCGCTCCCGAACGAAGCCTACGATTTTTACTCGTTAACGTGCGTTAAACCGTTAGCCGACCTCCGAAACGTTTTTCTTTCCGAAGTTCTTCTTTGATATATATTTTGAATTGTCCTTACGAATTGTGTTTTTGTTTCTCATTTGTACTTTTTCTCTCTCTCTCTCGCTCTCTCTCCCTCCCCTCCCCTCTTTTTTTGCAATTTCTACATTGAAACTACCTCTTTATTTTTTTTTTTCGTGTGTGTGTCATCATGTTGCGTACTTTCATTAAAGAAAAAAAAAACCTCTATTTATTGGTTTCATAGCACCGTCAAGATCGGTTTCCGTGTGTGTCGCTCGTAACAGCATGCGCGCGCGTTTTCCTCAGTAACGTACGCCGGATCGCTGGATATTTCACCGCTCCGTTCTCTTCGGTTCCGTTTCCTCAGTGCAATGATGACATCGTCCTTTAAACTAACCAGTATTATATTTGATGTTGTAAACACTGTTTGATTTTTTTTTTTTTTTTTTTTTTTTTTGGTGTGAATTCTTTTCATGAAGAATGTAATTCTTGTCATTGCTGACGTTATATCGATGACTGCTGTTTACAAGCTTTGTATTTTTTTTTTTTTGTGTGTGTGTGTGTCGTTGTTTACCCACTGTAATCATTGATAATGCTGTGACACTTTTTGGCCAATCAGCTTTTTCTTTTTATTTGATGGCTACGGGTATGCTGATTGGCCCTTATAAGACTATCAAAAGTGCTATCAGTTTTACACACTTGAAACTTTAATGGAAGACACAACGGTGAATGTTGGGGCTTATACAAAAAAAAAAAAAAAAAAATTAAAAATGGAGGCAGATGAGGAGGTTCTGCGTGTAGCTGCTGTCTCAGGGAATAGACATGCTCCTTAAAACCGATTTATATATATATATATATATATATATATATATATATATATATATATATATATATATATATATATATATATATATACACACACACATGATATATCATCTTCAGGACATGGCAGGCGTTCAGATGGAACTTTCAACAAGGTCACTGTTTAAGTGGATAATTTCATGAATACACTGTTGCTAGGCAACTAATAAAAATGGACGCCAAGTATAAGCTCAGTGTGACAGTGAAAATTAGACCAAACTGCCAGAAACATCAACTTTTCCAGTGTTCACAGTCTTTACGAGAAATTTGGATTCAATAAGTTGTTAAGGTTTTTAGTTTAGTGTTTTTTTTTTTTTTTTAAACCCACCACCTTCACACTCTTTGGAGGAAAGTAGTGACTTTGTTAGCACTATATAAAGTTGTTGTTTTGTTTTGTTTGTTTGTTTGTTTGTTTTTATGATTTAAGCCACTTCTAAGAAAGGTAGAGAAGACAAAGGGGATTTTTTTTTTTTTTTTAAATATCGTAAATGAAGAAAAGGACACTCGGAGTTACTTCGACTTATCGACCAACGTACTGTAGGTTCTGATGTACTGCAAAACATCGACTTGGAGAATTTCTCGTAAACACTGTAATACTCGAACGCAGCTATGTTTTGCTAAGTTTGGCCTTTCACGCTACTCGATCGTTCACTCGCTCAGGAACCGGGACGCGATGATCTGGCACGTAATCACAGCAATAGGCACGTATATATATCAAGCCCGTGTTTTAGGAGTGCTGTCTGAGGTGCTTTTCCTAAGCTACATCTCTGACCTCTTTCATCTGCAACTCTTACTTTAACTACCTGTGGAAAAAAAAATAAAATAAAAATGTGACCCATACGTGTTATGAAAGCATGTGTAGAATGTTTTAGGACTTGAAACCAAATAAATGTGAATCTTATGCAACTGTGAAACGTTTTGTGTGCGTTTGTGTCATCAATCCCATATCACGTCTCGACCGACCGACAAAAAACGCACAAAAAAAAAACATTTATTCGCTTGAAGAGACTGAATAGTGAAAAATGTTCTTCTAAAAAAAAATGTAGCGGCTGGTGGAAAAAAAAAAAAACGGGAAGAAAAATGCAGCAGGTGATAAAGACTATAAAGAAGAGTGTTGAAATTCTTGCCTGATACTGACACAACTCTAATGTTGTGGCTTCTCTCTTTCTCTCGTCTCTCTCGTCTCTACAGATCTACTCGAGTCATCCTTGGAACTTTCTGTACTTGTGATTTATCCTCAGCGGCATTTCCCTTCCCTTTTGCAATTCCCAAAAATTCAGTGCATAATGTCCGTGTAGATTTGGACCTAAGCTCTGCTGCTGTCATCCTGAACACTGTCCTGTTGCTCATCCCAGGCGGATTTATACTTACTCTTAAAGGGGTCGTGACATGTTTATTTTTTATTTAAAAACCGTTTTTATGATCTTTTCTGAGGTGTAATTATAATATTAGTAAAGTTTCTTTGCACAACAAAAACATACAAAATGTAGGAATTTATGACCTTTTTCCACCCTGTCTCTGACCCTCTGACTACAACGATCGATTTTTGTGTCCTTTACCTTTAAGACTTCGATGTAACCACCCACTACTATGATTGGCTAACGTCTTTGCCTTTTAATTAATTATCAACGTCACCTGCCGTGACACGTGCGGAACTGTTTTCAGCGACCGTGCGCAAGTGGGTGGGGCCGACCGTGCGATGATGTAAAAGTAGGTGTGGATATCTTGCTCGAGGGGCAGTCATATGCAAATGTATGGCAGCCTGGATGGTGTTTTGGTGTGTGGATGGCATGAAATGGGCATTTGCTCCCAATTTATCCTCGCCGAAGATTAAAGTATTGGCACCCTTGATAGTGTTTTGGTGTGTGGATGGCATTAAAGAGTATTTCCGGTACTTCTGGGTTCGGATTCATACGCGAGTCATGGCAGGTTGTACTGTTTGATGGTGAAGCGCTGTCCATTGGAGAATTCACAGATAACGTTTTTACATTTATGTGAACTTACACGGTTAGTTTTTGGGCTCTTCTCCACACGATGTGCCTGTCTGGTTATCTATCTTTAACCTTCTCATGAAATACATGTTTGTGTGTGTGTGTTTTTTTAAACCTCCCCTCTGAGTAAATTGATATCATCTCGACCTAGCCTTATGTCAGGCAGACCAGTCAGCAAATTCTGGACACTTAATATATATGACTTTGCAACCCAGTTCATAACCAGCAGTGGATGGACATTGTTTTTGGGCAGGGCTTTATCACTTCCACATAAACAAACACACATCGAGTGACGCCCCTGGGACGGAGCCCCATCAATCCACCTCCTGAGTCTAGCTCCAGCAGCCGAAGAGGCTGGGCCGCTGGATAATGTTTATTCGGTGATAGCTCTGCTCGGCTGAACTCCTGCTCGTCCGGCAGAGTAAACAGAGCTGTGACAGAGAGAGACGAGTCACTAAGGCCTCTCTGACTCAGCTGTTTTAGAGTCATGGGCAAGGCTGACTTATGATTAAGAGTCAAGAAAATATATTGATTGGGGTAAAGTTCTCAAGTATGTTCAGTTCAGGTCAGGGTCTTGTACTCTTGATATTTTTCTAGTTGCGTTGTTTGCAAGGTCATAGTTCTGGATTTAGTCATGTTTTTCATTCAAACTCATGTGGAGTGACCAGTCCTCAACATCCCCAGTGGTTATTTGGTGTATAGCTGGTGTATAGGCTTTTTGATCCAAATACTCCTTTACATTTCGTATGTTGGTCTATCAAACCAGGATATGGACAGTCCTTGGTTTGGATCTGTAGCGATCCACACACTGTTTGGTGGAGAAGTAAATTGTCGCTGTAGGTTTCTCATTGGAGTTTTTACTCCACTTTCATGGCCTTCAGTGGTCATTTTTCATTGTTCCCCATTCCATCAGTTCTTGGCCACCAGGCCGTTGTCCTGTCCTGTAGCCTCTGCACAGAACCCAATCAGTTATTTGACAAATGCAGGGGACATATCTGGTGTCTAGCAATACAGGTGTGTGTCGAGGACACCAGATATGTCCCCAAATATGTATACTCTTATCCATAGAGAAGGGTTCCTCAAGCGTTCTTAATGGTTCTAGCGTTCTCAATGAGCTCTGAAAGAAAAGCCTTCTATTGTAGAGATTGACTAACCAAAGATTTGTTTAGGGAACCCTTAAGGAGCCTGCTTTGTTTAAGGATATTAAGGATAATGTACCAGTCTCTTTTGCGAAAGCTGGACATCAGGCTTGAAAGGCTAGGATTGTAGAGCCTCATGAATGCATCTGAAACTGTTTTAATATGCTCAAATGTATTGATTATTTGGATCACGAACCCCTTGAGAATGCTAGATCCGTTAACAACCCTGGTTGAGGAACCCTATTTCTAAGTGCATACCAAAACTTGCATCGAGTCCACTTTAGTCTGTCCGCTAAACCTTTTATCACTTATTTATGAGACAAGGAAGAACTCTCTTGGGCATTATTTCCTCAAGAGATTATCGAGTGATCTGAACAGATTTGGTCCCCTTAAAGCTTGGCCTCTAAGGAATTAAGACCTACAGAAAATGGTTCATGAAGGGTTTCTAAAGGGGCTCTACTTGGAAGTGAAGTTTTCTCCCATACATAGAATCACCAACCAAATAACATGGCAACTACCAATCTAGGAGGGTGAAGTGGAGGAGGGACACGTGCTTGCTCTGAGACACAAACCCACCCACCACATCATGCTCATGTCTTCAGAACCGTCTACCGTTGATCCTCAGCGATGCCTTTAACCAAAGAGTTACAGCTGCACTCATGAGGCGCTACTGATGAAGAAAGTTCTGGCTGTTTTCCCTGCTCCAAGTATTCCTGTGTTTGATCAGCTCATCTCCTTTATCTTGGTCCAAAACTTCTGAGAAACAATTTCCCTGAGATCTGAATGCACTCATAGAGGAAGAGCTCCCTGATTCAGCCTCCTCGCTCCTCGCTGAGTAAATGTTCACTCTGTACAACCTCGCGTCTTTATTCTTTTCACAAAGGTCTAAAGACATTCCTGTTCCGTCTGTGTGTAGGATTACACACTATATATATATTTTTTTTGCGTTACAGATTCTTTCTTGTATTGTGTGTTTGAAATTGTTTTTTGTCACCACCTTGACCATTCCAGCAATTTCTTTCAAGTTATGAATCCTTCAGTTATCTGTGCATTTTGAATAAAAGAGTCCAATAAACGATTCAATGTAAATCTGCACACAGAAGAAAAATCATGTTTGCCGTTAACTGTTAAAAAAAAACAAAAAAACAACCTTGTTTCCCTACAGCTCTGAGAATTTGTAGAGCTTACTATGAACTTCTGAGATGCCTGAAGGCTGAAGAAGTCAAAAATCTACTTGGAACCTTTTTTTTTCTTTCTATTTTTTTTTTTTTAACAGGTATGGTTACACTTGAAAACAGCAGTCCCTTCAATCGGGTTTATAAAAAAAAAAAGAAAAAAGAAAAGAAATAAAAACAAGCAGGAAAAATTATGAGCTAATAATGGTGTAAGTTAGCACACAGTAAATAATAAATTAGTAACTCCTAATTTCCCTTCATTTTATGGCTGTATTACTATAAATGACTCCATTATAGTATTCACTCAGAAGGGCATGAACAACATATGTCTTTAAAATAAGAAATATAAAACTAGAAATGTAAAAACCTTAATCTAGAGACATTGAATTAACTGGTGAGACTTCCTTCCTTCCTGACTTCCTTCTTTCCTTCCTTCCTTTCTTCCTGACTTCCTTCTTTCCTTCCTTCCTTTCTTCCTGACTTCCTTCTTTCCTTTCTTCCTGACTTCCTTCATTCTGTCCAAACTTTCTTCCAGACTTCCTTCCTTCCTGACTTCCTTCTTTCCTTCCTTCCTTCTCTCCTTCCTGACTTCCTTTCTTCCTCCCTTCCTTCTTTTCTTCCTTCCTTCCTGACTTCATTCCTTCCTTCCTTCCTGACTTCCTTTCTTCCTCCCTTCTTTCTTTTCTTCCTTCCTTCCTGACTTCATTCCTTCCTTCCTTCCTGACTTCCTTTCTTCCTCCCTTCCTTCTTTTCTTCCTTCCTCCCTTCCTTCTTTTCTTCCTTCCTTCCTGACTTCATTCCTTCCTGACTTCCTTCCTTCCTCCCTTCCTTCTTTTCTTCCTTCCTTCCTGACTTCCTTTCTTCCTCCCTGACTTCCTTCTCTTCCTTCCTTCCTTCCTGACTTCCTTTCTTCCTTATTTCCTTCTTTCCTTCCTTCCTGACTTCCTGACTTCTTTTCTTCCTTCCTTCCTTCCTTCTTTTCTTCCTTCCTTCCTTCCTTCTTTTCTTCCTTCCTTCCTGACTTCATTCCTTCCTTCCTTCCTGACTTCCTTCCTTCCTTCCTGCCTTCCTTCCTACCTGACTGCCTTCCTACTTTCCTTCCTTCCTTCCTGACTTCCTTTCTTCCTTCCTGCCTTCCTTCCTACCTGACTTCTTTATTTATTTTAAACATGGACCCTGTTTTCTTCCCAGTTTTGTTGCTGCTCCATTGTATGTTCTCAGATTTGTTTCCCCCCGCGGTCTTTATTGGAAATGTATAGAGCAACAGTTCAGAAGATGTTAGTGTTGAATCTATTGGCAGGTCGTGCCGTAGCCAATCAGGAGGAAATTAGAAAATGAACTGCTTTTCTACTCCCTATATGTGGCTTGAAATAATGATTTTTATTATACTGAACCAGACTGGGAGATTAAAGGCTCAGGAAACCTTTCGCTGATTAAAGTCTTCTCAGGTCGACTTTTCCGTATTATAAACTCTTTATTGGAATATTTTGAGATACCGGATTTTTGATTTCCGTGAACTGTAAGCTGTAATCATCGAGATTCAAAAAAAAAAAAAAAAGGCTTGAAATATTTCATTTGATGTGTAACGAATCTAGAAAATATGAAAGTCCACTTTTGTAATTAAATTATGGTAAAAAACAAACTTTTCCACAATATTAATTTTTTTGAGATGCACCTGTATTTATGTGTGTGTGTGTGTGTGTGTGTGTGTGTGTGTGTGTGTGTGTGTGTATATATATATAATATATATTTATTCCAGTGGATTTTATTCAGTATTTATTCCTCACATTATATTATTTATTATAATTTGATTACATTGTTATTTGGTTGTTTTACTGTTAATTCTTTACTGCTCAGTATATTAATTAATGTGACACTTAAAAACATATTTAATTGTTTTTGAAGAATTTCTTTAGATCCTTATTTAATTTTTTATTTCTTCTATTATTTATTTTGATGTCATTAGCATGAGCATTAACCAAGGAGCTGATTCACAATTGAACAATTCCTCCTCATGGAGGAAAAACTAAATCATGAAGCCCATACCCTTCTAGGATTTTTCCCCCCTTCTCTCCTTCACACTATTTGCTAAAACATGGCAGCAAGCGCACAGCAAAACATGTGACCGATTTCTAAACGTAAACTACACTTAATCTGAAAACCTTTACATGATATGGACATTTCCCTCAGCTGTACCCTACCGGCTCAGGGGTTTGTGACGAGGCCGTACAGACGGCTTTGAACGCTGCGTAACGATGATGGAGCACGTGCACCGTGAACGTGAGGACACGTATTCACCGTGTTTTATTATTGTCTGAGCGAATACGAGAAGCACAAAGCACACGGCGCAGCTGAGACAAAGCACCCTACATGTACCGAGATGTTTTCCTGAGGAGAAAAGCATGTACCCGAGAGAGCTGAAGGCCTCCAAATCGCCCTCCACCCCCGACAAACTAAACAAAGATATAAGTGCAGTTAACTATAACAATCAATCAGATTTCATTCATTTACTAACAAAAACAATTTATACGGTCGTCTTCTTCTTCCCCCCAGTGTTTCCAGTATCTATCCATTCATTTATATCTACATTCACGTTTATTCCTTTGGCAAAGAGCTTCTCGTTTAATGCCATTAATATCTCCTGAAATGTTCGTAAGACTACTATAGCGATATGTTTTACCGACGTTTTGATGATTTGACGTCTGTATGAGAATACATTTCCTATATTCCAATATATCTGAGACCACACTGAAAATCTGGGATTTAAAACAAAATAATCATTTAAAATTCTACCCTGCTGAAGAATAAAAACCCCCAATAGAAACCTTAACAGAAATTCTAATGGTTTCCACTACGAATCCCATTACAATCCATCAGCTAACCATTAAAACCAATACAATTCCCATTAAAACCATTACAAATTCTGTGAGGGTTTCTATTGTTTTTGGGGGGGGTTTTTTCAGGAGGGTGTTCGCCAGCTAACCGTGATTCGTCTTCAAAAACGATGAACCGTGTAGTCGGTGTTTATAGATTTAACGAGCGAATATACAGTCTATACGTGCTGATCGATCTGATAGGAATACCTGTACCATCCGAGTGTAATCCTGCTCATCTACTCAGCCAATCGTGTGGCGGCAGCACCACGCGTAAAATCGTTCTACAGCAGCAGAAGACCACGTCGGGTTTGACGTGTGCGTTCTGAGATGCTTTTCTGCTCGGCACGTTTGTAAAAAGTGATTATCTGAGTTACTATAGACTTCCTGTCAGCTCAGACCAGTCTGCTCGTGTCCTCTGATCCGTCTCGTCGGCAAGGCGTATCAGCCTGCAGACCCTCCCCTCATTCTGTATAAACCCTGGACGCTATCGTGTGTGAACGTCCCAGGAGATCGGCAGTTTCTGGAATACTCAAACCAGCCCGTGTGGCACCGACGACCACGCCGCACAGAGATCAGACGTTATTTCTTCACTCTGATGTTCGATCTGAACATGAACTGAAGCTCCAGACCCGTATCTGCATGACGTCGTGCATTGTGCTGCATGATAACATAAACGAGCAGGTTCACGGGTGTTCCTATTAAAGTGGATGGCTGAGTGTAGTTGTGTATATATACGGTCTAACTCATTTAAAAGTAAGAAGTGCCGGCGTGTTTACTGCTGATGCTGGGAGCAGCCATGTTGAATGTATTAGTATTAATTAAAAACTTCCTGGAAAAAAAACCGTATAGTTTACTGTATAGTGCACTCCAGGTGTGTGTAGAAGAGCGTGTGGAATGAACGAGGGAACGGAACACGTGTGGGAGAGAGCGCGAGATGGAAAGAGAGAGGAAGAGAGATGGGCAGAGAGCAGCGTCTCCCTCCACCTCGCTGACCCGTGCTGTGTTTGGGTTATCTCAGGGCCGATTTGTAGCTGTCAGCATTTACATCAGCGTTCCCCACGTGGCCAGGGCTCCAGAGCACATTAAGCATCCGCTCAAGGCCAATCAACAACGACAAAACCCCTCCTCCTCCACTCCACTCTTCCTCTCTCTCTCTCTTTCTCTCTCTCTCTCGCTCTCCTTTTTTTCCCTCTCTCTTTTAACAAGCTGTTCCAGGACGAAGCCCCTCTCATATCTGACCTTCACTCCTGCACCCTCTCCTCAAGGCTGCTGCTGCCCTCACGCTGCTAACTCCATCGGCCCTTCTGTCCTACTCAACACTGTGTGTGTGTGTGTGTGTGTGAGAGAGAGAGAGAGCATGCTTTAATAACTGAAAATATGTGCATTAACCGACACTCGTCGTGGATTTATGTGAAGAATAAAACACTCCATGTCGTGCTGTTCTAGGAAAATAACCAACAACATGGTGGTTGTACTGTTAACACACCTCGAGTGATTATTTCCCCGAAACAGCACATCCTGGAGTGTTGTATTCCTCTTATATGACAACAATTTCCAAAGCTAGCAACCGTTTATTAATGGAAGAAGGACACGTCATACTTTTTATCCGTTTATAGTTATGTTTAATCTAAGAAGCTAGTTCCACGGTATAGTAGCTAGAAACACACGTTCCCTCACCGGCCGCACTTTTGTTTTTTCTTCTTCTTGTAGTTAATAAAACAAACAAACAAACAACAAAAAAAACCAAACGCAACTTGTCATAAACTTACTGAGTGCTGACACTGGAGACTCCTTCCAAAGTATACGGTTATCGTAGCAACCGTCGCTAACATTCGCTACGGCTAGGTTAATCCGGATAAATCTCAAAACGCTTCTTTTTCCTCTACGCTTTGGCCTTCCGCTCACACCGAGACGGAGTTTTTGTCCGGCGAAAACGTCGTCTCCCAAGCGGACGAATGAGATAACGGACATATTTAAAAACGACGGCGTATTTTTAGTCACGTGACCCGTTCGACTCGAAACGAACAAGACGGTGGACGACGTTGTACCGCGGTCGTTGTGCCCGCAGTCCCGTTTGATAGCCTAAACGTTAATGTCACTTTGTACAACCTCGCGAGTCACGTTTAAATAAACGCCCGACGGAAATGACGCGGGCCGGAGCTTCTTACGTTTTTACACGTGCGCGGTATAGAGATGTAAGCGTTTCCAGACGTTTCAGTGTGGAAAATGTTCGAAAACGCCAGCGTTAAAAAGAAAAGTGAAAACGCGGTTTCCGGATGTATCCGGATTAACACGGATGTAGAATAAGTAAGCAAGCTAGCCGGATGCCGAGCTTAACACGTGGGTTCTTACGCGCGATCGTTTAGTGACACGACACGCTGAGCTCATATGGAAATCTAGCTGGATGTTTTTTATTTTTTATTCTTTTTTTTTTTACAGAGTGTTTAGCTGTGTTGTAACAAATTCGACCAAACGATTTCAAGCTCTTCCGGGATCTCAGTTTTTGAGTCCTGTGATGATATTTTTTCGTGCACGGCGCTCCACGCTACACGCTCACACCTGTTGGGAGACGGGCTTTAGAATGTGGGAGCTGTAGGAAGACAGGAGAAGAGAAAGATTCGGGAGAGGAACCCGTTTGATGTGCGGAGGAACCGTGGGCCATCGGAGGCGGCAAGGTCTCCACTTATCGCCGCTTTAATATCCTGTACGACATCCCCAAACATTCTTTTTTTTTTTTTTTTTTTTTTTTTTTTTTTTTTTTTTTTTAAATATACGCCTCCGTTTCATCACCTGCGACTTTCCCTTGTGATTCAGATAGCTGGCGGGTTTATTGTACATCTGACAGTGTGAGCAATGAAGCGCAGATGTGGAGTAATTAGTCGACGTATTAGTTGCTTAGACACGCATTATGATTCTTTGGCCATGAGATGGTCTTAATTGATAGAATCGTTTTCAAGAAATTCATGAAGGGCAGTTATGCAGAGTATTCGACCTGCGAGGAACAAAAATCGGACCTCTGTCTTTAGGGTTTTGCTAAAGACTGGAGCAATTAGAGTCGAGAAAACAGCGGCATCAGAAGAATTCTGTAGCCTTGTCGGTGAATAAGAGACGAAGTAAAGGTGTGTGTGTGTGTGTGTGTGTGTGTATAGTGAAACCGTAGCTGGTTGCGATCAGGAGATTTGGCGTGCGTCATGGTCACGGCGTGGGGGGAGACGCTGGCGTGTGCCTCGGCTTGTGTGTGTGTGTGAACTGTGCATGTGGTGAGCTCGATGCCAGATTTGGAGTGTGTCAGGGTCGAGGGAAAGGAGATGAGAGAGAGAGAGAGATGAGGAGAGAGAGAGAGAGAGGACCACACCTGTAGCAGCCACACTTCAGGAGCGTTCCGATGAGGACACCCAGCCAGACGCACAGATAACACACTCGAGCTCTCTGATAGGCCTGTTAGCCTCAAGGCTAAAACACTAAAATAATAAAATAAACAACACTTATTTACTCTAGTGCTTACTAATGATCTGTAACTTTACAACCGCACTCGGTCAGACTGCGTGTTCGCTCAGACTGTGAGTTCGCTTGGATGTGGATGAGACAAAACAGTGCTGCATGAATGAACGAATGAATAAATAAATAAATAAATCGATTTGATTAAAGGTGTGGTCAGTGATTTTTTTTAAATCGGACTGGAGTTTATTATTATTTTTTTGTGAGCACATTCCTCACAGTGTACCTGCTCAGAGAGACTTGGGTGTCTGTGGAACAGCCACATTTTGGGGCGTGGCTTTGGAGGAAATGGCGAACGAAGCGGCTTGGTTAGTTTACATTATGCTGAGCAAAATTGCTGACTACACCTTTTAAGTCATGAACGTGTACACAGATTTATTTCTTTATTTAAATTCTGTCTCACTTGCTTATCGAGACATGAGCAAAGATCTTTTTTTTTCTTCATGAAAAACGCAAATTTATCAAGAGATGTAGCGTTGAATAGATTCCTACAGTATAATGTCGCGTTTTATTTCCTACGCAATTCATCACAGCACTACAGAGAGTTGTATTAACCTTCTTATAACACACACACACACACACACACGTGTTTTTGTATAAACTACAATCTTTCGGACCATTCTACGTGTGCTGTGTGCAAGCCCCGCCCCTAAAACCCGCGATCGCTGGTGTTGTTAGCGTAACCTGTAGCTAGAAGCAGGAAACAAGGACTAACCCGTGTTAATCACGTCACGCTAGTCTCTTTATTCGGAACTAGCAGTGCGTACTCTACGACCCAGCGCTAACAGCGCTACAATGTAAGAAGAATAAGATGAAAGTGTCCCTCTGCTGTCTTGCTGGATGTGAATGTAGTTCATGAGGACCTCTAAGTACCATCTTCCGTGGATAGGATATCCTCCTGCACTTCGCTCCCCGCTGTTTTTGTACTCGGAACGTTCTGGAAGGATGCTGCGGTATTGCTATTTTTACTTTCAGCAGCTGATCTGATTTCCTGGAGCTTCGCTCATTAATATTATTAGCTTCAATTTTCACTTCATTTGCTCAGAGGTCCAAAGCTCTTAGAGCCTCATAAAGCTGATGTATTACGACTTACGCCACGGCGCTGGATTGGTTAGAAGATGCCGATTACGTCTCCGGTACGTCATCGTGTCTATGGATATGGAGGCTTTTGTCTTAACATTTACAGAAGGAGTCTCCGGTGTCAGGGCTTTAAGTTTTTTCCGACATCTTCAAGAGAGACACAAGAGTTAACTCGTTCTCGGTAACATGTTTCGTTCGCTCTGTCGTTTCCCTCCACGTCTCTCAAGCCATGATGAGTGTAAAACTGAATTTTATTTATTTATTTATTTATTTATTTTTTAGAAGAATGACCTCCATTTTGATGACATATAAAGACAGATTTATAAAAGATGTATTACATGGAGGTTCACTGGCAGTTAACAAGCAAAACGTCTGTCTTTCTATAAGAGTTTCTCTGAGTGTTTAGTTGAATTGAGATATTTCTTTGTACTGATTCATAAATAAACTTTTTTTTTTATTATCCTTTAATAAAAGAGTCATTCTTTATTGCACTTTTCATTCTAGGGCAGCGGTTCTCAAACTTTTTAAAGTCAAGGACCCTTTTAACTGAAAATGCCCACAGTACAGTTTTATATTTTCTAAACAAACTATTATATATATATATATATATATATATATATATATATATATATATATATATATATATATATATATATATTAATCGAGTCCTAGTTTAAAAGTGTAGAACAATATTTGGACAGTTTTCACTTGCTTTGTTTACATCCGGATCACTCAGCGCGTCCGCCATTTTGTGGATCAACCAGTAGATAAATCTGCATCGAATGTCCTGTGTAATATTGAACTTTTTTTTTACCTTTGCCTGTAAATGATGCCTCTGTGACGCTCCTTTCTTGAAGTTCTATGTTTTGTTTTGTTTTTTAAACGGTTTTTAAATAGCGTTGATTTGTTTTGTTTGATTTTTGTTTGACCCACAAAATGGTGGCTGCATTATAAATCATGGGAAACGTGGTGTCACTATTTATTGGAGCCATGCTGAAAGTGCGTGTGTGTGTGTGTGTGTGTATATATATATATATATATATATATATATGAAAGAAAAATACCTAAGTTGTGGACCTCTGCTGCACTTCATGGGCCACTGGAGGGTCTTCACTTTGAGAACCAGGGCATTTAAATCTATCGTGTAATGAAATATCCACTTTAAAGATGTAAATCGTGTGTGTGTGTGTGCGTTCTCGTAAGCCTGCTCTACCTACCGGCTCGTTTTGGCCTTGGCTCTGTGGGGGGATGATGGATGGATTTTGTTGGCAATGTTTCGAACCAGCTGCTGCAGATAGCGCGAGGACTCGAACCCGGATTCACCCAGCAACGCTCTGGTTCGGCTTTCTGTCTGACAAAGCACAAAACAATACGCAACTTAATCCAGAGCCCGAGCTGAGGCTTATGTCCTGTGTAAATGAAAAGCCCTAAGTCTAAAGATGAACTCGGGCACTGAGGGAGGAAGTGTGGAGCCTCTTCCTGCCAGTAATAAATAATCTGCCGCTGCTTTAGTCAATATATTTATACTTTTATTACGAATCCAAGGACACGAGTGGCATTGTCCTTGTGATTGTCAGGACTGTGCCGTATCTCCATTGTTTACTGATGGACAAAGCAAAGTGCCCCAAAATGGTCTGAGACGGGAACCGAGCACGCGAGCGTGTGTGTGTGTGTGTGTGTGCGCGCAACATTATATTGTGTTCAGTGTGCTGCTGTTTAAGGCCACTTCAGCAGGTTCAATAATGGAGTGCTGTTCTGTTCATAGGAACCTGGGAAAACACACACACACACACACACATGTACATGTACAGTATACAATACACATGCACACATACAGTACAGTACACACATTTGAGTACAGTACATACACATGCACATACAGTGGGTTGCAAAAATATTCACACACACACACACACACACACACCCCTCCTTCTCCCCGAATTTATCAGCTATATATGTATAACAAATGATAAATAGACATATTCTTCGTGTCGGTGGAATGTCAGTTAAGTCTGCTAAAATCAATTACTGGTCAGCAAGTAGTTCAGATCTTGCATAAGTATTCACCCCCCAGGTTTCCAGGAGCTTCAGAAGAGGGACGAAGGCAGGGTGTGAAAATGAAAATGCAGACTAAGGAGCATTCTAAGAGAGTTAAAGATAAGGTGACAGAATTTCATTGGAACTTATGAACAGGATGTAAAATTCTATCCAAAAGGAGTGGATATCCCAGTACGCACTGCTGGATCAATAGGGAGGAAGAGGAAGCTGCATCATAGAAACATGGTGGTGACAGCATCATGCTCTGGAGACGCTTTTCATCCTCAAAAAACCCTGGGCTTCTTTTCAAAATTGACGAGAGAAAGGATGGAGCAAAATACAGGGGAGTATTTAAGAAAACCTGCTACAGTCAGCTAAAAACAACAACAACAACAACAAAATTGAAGCTTGGGAGGAACGTCACCTTTCAGCACGACAGTGGTCCCAAGCACAAGGCCAAAGCAGAGCTGTAACAAACACTGTAGATGTTGATTGAACACTGTAAGGGTTAATTAAATATAAACAGTGTTTATTGAGGAGTGTAAAAGATAAATCAACGCTATAAGAATAAACCTATTTCAACACTGTGTTGCGTAAACTGTCCCAATTCACTACTTTAATTAGGTTAATTAAGTGTTAACCCAACAGTGTAAAAGCTAAGTCAACATTCTAACAGTTAAATCAACACTATAAAAGCAAATTTAACACTGTAGGTGTTAATTACACCATCCTAATTCACAGCGGTATGTGTTAATTACACCATCCTAATTCACCAGTGTGTGTTAATTACACCATCCTAATTCACCAGTGTGTG
>NC_071259.1:3501863-3549363 GCF_023375685.1 Ictalurus furcatus
CGATCGGACGCTAAAAAATTCCACCAAAAGTTCTGTTTTTCCTGATGGATGGTTCTTTGAACTTTTTTGATGAGCTTTTAGAACTGAATCAACTTTTCCACATTATCTAAGCATTTACAGTGGGAATTTTGTTTTATTTAACTGTGGCACGAAAGAACCATCCATCCAAAAAGACCATTTAGAAAGAAAAGGTTGTTTTATGGTACTGATGTAAAAAAAAAAAAAAAAAAAAAATTTTAAATAGTGGCGGTTTGGGAATTTAGGAGGTTTAGGAACTCTTACATTTTAAGCATTCTTTTCACATATTCACAAATCTGAAAAATGGTTTTTAGACTTTCATGTGAAATGTGTGATTTTAATTTAAATGTCACATTGTTGTTGTGGTTATTTTTTTTTCTTTTTTCATGTTTCATTTTTTTAATCATTTCATGTCAAAGTCTGAAGGCCACGGTTTTAGCGTTTTGTTTTTAGATAAAAGATTTTAAAAGATTTTTAGACTTTCTTGTACAACGTGTGATTTTTTTTTTTTTACAAGTATTTCCACGTTATTTCTTTCACATCTTTCAAAAATGTGTGAAAGCATCTGAAACACGAAACAGATGAAAATAGTTTACATATCACATAATTTCATGTCAAATTCTGAAGCCCGTGTGTGTTTTTCTTTTATCTTTTTTGGGGTAGCTTTTTTTTTTTTTTTTTTTTTTTGTTTGTTTTTTAGACTTTTGTGTGAATTAGGTGATTTTTTGTGATGTGTTGTAATTTCACATACTTCATGTTATTTCCCCCATAACTTCACATGAACATGTGGACAGGTGAAATAATAACCTGAAATAAATGACATCATACATCATCATACATTATTTCAAGTCTGAAGGCTGCATGTGTTTTAGGTGCTGTTTTTGTAAGATTTTCAGATTTTCATGTAAACTTCATGTAAAAAATTTTTTTTTAATGTGCATGTATTTTCACATCGGGTTTCTGGGTCCCCTGGCCAATTTGTACCCCGCACCCCAAGCCCCTACCCCCCAATTATTTTTTCTTATTGCCACATGTAAAAACAATCATTATCAATAAGCAGAACAATTATGGCATATTCAATAAGAGACTATAAAGAACTTTATATTTCTTTAAAGAAATTATTCATTTATAGCTATATACAAATAACTATATATACAAGACAAGTAATTAACACCACTGTACTCTCTCTTTCTCTCTCTTTCTCTCACTCTCTCTTTCTCTCATACACAGGCACTATAGAAACTCTGTCTGGATGTCTTTATAAGCTGTTAACTTGTAATTTCTTATTCCACAAGTACCAAGAACAATGAACTTTACCATTATTATTATTATTATTATTATTATTATTATTGTTCATTGAGTGAATAAGAAGTTTCACACACATTTCTTTCCAGAAAGAAATGTGGAGCTGGGCTAAAACAGTGACAGGATCATTGAATCAGTGAGTTGAACTTGAGAATCAAATCGGTTCTATTCGGGAGTGAATCATTCAGACTGGTTTATATCAGCGGGATTCTCCAATTCATTGACATGAACCGACTCAAACAAACGATTCACTCACGAATCGTTTTTCTATTTGTTGTGAATTATGACAGCTTCATACGGGCTAGCTTCCGAATCATCCCGATTTTGTCTTGCCATCAACCTGATGCATGTAAAGACACACAACTATTTCTGAATAATCTGCGTACGTCTTAAGGACACACACACACACACACGCACTTGGCCCAGTCTGATGGCGTTCATTATATCCTGCTTCTTAATAGATTATTGTGCAAAGAAGCCATTTAAATGCCGAAATCATACAGGAAAGTATGACCCCAGAATTCCCTTAGGATCGTCCTATCCACCCCCCAAACCCCTCCCCCCCCTTACTGCGCCCCTGATCACACTCAATACACGTCAGTCCATAAATAAGACCATAATGTGTGGGTATTTATTATGCAACTGTATATTTAGTGTAAGACTAACATCGTTGCTGAATTTGTTACAATGTTGCACAGGCTTGAAGCAGCTAGACAAGTCCAGTTGGACCAAAAATGTTCACGTGTTAATTCAGTTCTGTAGTGTTCATTCAAGTCTCTAGAATTTGTCAGAAGCGCATCCTCCTCCTCCTCCTCCTTCTCATCTCCAGTGTGTGTGTGTGTGTGTGTGTGTGTGTGTGTGTGTGTCCGAGAGTCACATGAGTGTGTGATGTCCAATGAAGGCGTCTCCGCCCGGCGCATAAAGCAGACGCGCTCACACACACACACTCAACATGGGCGAGCGGGGACGGTGCAGCAGCTGAACACCAGCTCACACAGCTTCACACACTCCATCTCCATCTCCGTGTGTGTATGTGTGTATGTGTGCATGTGTGTGTGTGTGTGTGCGTGCGTGTGTGTGTGTATGTGTGTGTTTATCTGGACTCGTCCGGAGCTGCTGAGGAGCGTCGCCGTCTTTTTCCACACACACACAACACACACTGAGTCAAATGCTGGAGGCGCAAAGTAAAGGTAAGAACATCACCAAATCAGACCAAATCCAATCAGATCCAACCGCGAAAAGAATCCGATTAAATCCAATGAAAAAATTTAAATAATAATAATAATAATAATCGCATCACACTGAGTTTAACATTATTATTAGCCTAATTATTAATTACTTATAATATCTTCGTTATATATTTTCTTCTAGAGAAACAAAAACAATTTCGGATTAATTAAACACTGAAGTTGATGTTCAATGATGTGAAATTATTTCCCGACAGTGACTTTATTTTCTCACATGCTATTTCACATAGAATTATATAAACACGTGATCTACACATATATATAAATAACACGAGATGATAATAAATATACTGGCTTAAGAAAACACGTGTGAAAACCCGAACACCAAAACCTCCTTTCCACTTTCCTTCTTTCTCTAATAATTATTCAGAAGTTTTCTGTTTTTTTTTTTGTTTGTTTGTTTGTTTGTTTGTTTTTTAAACTTTTTAACACGACGCCATTTTGTAGATTTCATCTTAAATCTTTTAAGTGGATACCGAATTTAACCTGTGTAACAAGATGCATTTGTGTATTTATGAATATTACACATTGAGTCGGATAAAATGTTTTTATAACCTCTATACGAGCTCTATCTTGACCAAATATCGAAAATAATTCGATTTATTATATTATGCTGATAGGACATGTTTTGCGACGTATAATGTACATATTACAGACAACTATTATGCTCATGTAGCTATTAATATTTATTAGCTAAAAGATTAAGAGATGTAAGCTTAGCCTACAAGTTTAAAATAAAAACTTTCAATTATGTTACTTTAATTTTAATTGTCTAGCAAAACATCTGGCCCTTTTTTTTTTTTGTTCTGTTCAAATTAACATTGTGGGTGTTTATTATTATTATTATTATTATTATTATTATTATTATTATTATTAACATTGTATTCGCATGTATACGTAAACTGATTTGATATATTGTTGCCTTTAATTACATTAGCCTAGCCAATTAATAAAGTTAAAAATGGACAGTTGATTAAACTAAACGTATTTCCATTTATTTATTTATTTATTTATTTATTTATTTATTTAGCTAATGTTAGTTGAGGAGTTTAGTCTGTTTCCTGGTGTTACCAATTAAATAATAAAGTAAACCGATACTTTAGATATTATCGGTTAAAGATACCGATAATAAAGTAAATCATTAAAACCATTAAAAGAAAATAGCCGTGCTTTATATGATTCTATTGCTATTAAAATATTCGATCTAACAAAAAAAAAAGAAAGAAAGAATTTACACTCCCTTATCAGAAGGCTCAGAAAAATGTTTAAGACAAATTACTATTAAAATAACTTCTATAAATGCTTAAATGACATTTCATTAGAATTTTTATTCAGGCATTTCTTTATTTGCGGCTTTTTACAAAGTGAGATATATTTTGGTTTGATATATTATTTTATGAATATGTATGTATAATACTTGATAACTATTTGATCATATGTTGGAATGTTAGTAGAATAAAGCGTAAATAATTGAGATATTTCATTTTATTCCCCAAAGTGGCTCTGTTTAACAGCGACATTAATGACTTAATTGACGTCAATTCTTTTTATTCCGAAATGACCCTGATCAAATAATGAAGAAAACCTCTTTTGAGTGTCTCTCTCTCTCTCTCTCTCTCTCTCTCTCTCTCTCTCTCTCTCTGTTGCAAATTCACTGACGTCAAATATCTTAGACGCCCACATATGTACCTTATAATATACATATTATACATATATATGTATTTTAATATCTAAATTGGACTTGGGGTGTATTTTTATGCTTCACTGTTAACATAGGAATAATACAGACGAAATAACAGAAATGACTAAACTCCACATCAGACCTGTGTAATAATAGATTGCAATGCATGGTTGCGATATGCTAAGCTACCACCATTTTTCAAAATCTCTGACGTCAAATATTCCACTGACGCGTTCTGTGTAGGCTACCTTTATATTTTTGTAAATATTTAAGTATATGGGTATTAAAACTTTTGTTAGAATGTTAATTAAACTTCTTTTTTAAAAAAAAATAATAATAATAAAACCTAATCTTGATCAAATATAGATCATACAGTAAATGTATAATCAAAGTGTTGACTGAAAGTCTGTTCGGTGTAAACATTTAAACACAGTGATGTATCGAGTTTCCGATAATATCACTCCGGTTCTATATCTTCAAATGTACCCATTAAATGTATTATTCGGGATTACATTTGGGCATGTTAGGTGTGTGTGTGTGTGTGTGTGTGTGTGTGTGTGGTGGGGGTTAAGTGGACGTGCTTGCAAACATTCCCAACACCTGAGCTTTCTATTAAAAGGGTGCACGAGCACCTCGTTAGCTGCTCTTGAGCAGACGTGAAAGGGTGTGTGTGTGTGTGTGTGTGTGTGTGTGTGTGTGTGTGGCTCAGAGCTCCGCACACACTGCACATTTTGGTCTGCAACCTCGAGGTTTATCCTAAATACGATTTTATATATATATATATATATATATATATATATATATATATATATATATATATATATATATATATATATATATATATTTACAACTTTAGTTTAAAACGTGACGTGGAACTGATTTTCTTTCAGCAGGAGTGTTTTATATTGTTTATATAGTGTTTTTATTCCTCTAGATTCCTCTTTGTGTCAGACCCGCGTTTGTTATGTTTTTTCTTTTTCTTTTTAACAAATGGGGTTCATTTTGGTTTAAAATAATGTTAAAAATATATATAGTCACCCACTGATCAGCGTTTATAATGAACTCTGACCCCACCCCTTCCCATCTCCCACCCCCCACCCCCCAGAAAAATTACAGTGTGAAGTCTTTTAGAGCTTTTATAGATACAAACACAGTGAACGCAAGATCAGTGGTTCTTTCTTTCTTTCTTTCTTTCTTTATTTATTTATTCATTCATTTTAAAAATCTGCCCGAAATTTACACTGTTAAATATTTTATCTGGCAAAGACTATTAGGAATATTTAACCACGTAGTCATGAATGTATTCTGACGTATAGTATTTTATACACTAACCTATATAAATTTTAATAATCATGTTAAAAAATTTTTTTTGACGATCCTATAACCAGTTGACTAGTAAATAAATAAATGAATAAATAAATAAATAAACAAACAAACAACCAGGGTGTTTGGTGGGTTTGAGGATCAGGGACATAGCTACATATATTATTATTATTATTATTATTATTATTATTATTATTATTATTTTACATTAGATCATTCTAGTCAGTGATCAAGCTTTTCCCCCAATTGTCCATAAATTGCTAAGAGAGGAAAGATAAAACAGATGTTATTTTGGCAGGAATCAGACAATGTCTCCAGAAAACTATATGCCTGAGGATCATTAGGAGATCTTCTTGTAGTGTTTCAAAGGTTGCCAGTTCCAAATTTCCAAACGTAATGTTCAGTGACATTTAAGATCTTTATAAGGATATCCAGTCAAATATGAGGTTATAAACATATCTCAAGTGATGACGCAAAATGACCTGAGTCTCTCGCTCTCTCTCTCTCTCTCTCTCTCTCTCTCTCTCTCTCTCTCTCTCTCTCTCTCCTTGTCTGACTGAGATGATGCCTCAACTGTACACCTTTTGTAGGCCTACCTTTAATATATCTTTTATATCTCCATACTGCATCAGCATTAAAGCTGTTCCTGAGCGTGTTGTTGACCTGTACAGTGTCCGCAGGGTCAGTGATGGAGTTCACCACCGAAGAGGATTTAGAGGAGCTGTGTCCTGTGTGCGGGGACAAAGTGTCCGGTTACCACTACGGCCTGCTCACGTGCGAGAGCTGCAAGGTGCGCCATCTGTTCACCTGTCCATCATTGTCGATTTTTCTGCATTATTAAGAAAATAAAAAAAAAATATATATATATATATATATAAATAAAATCCTCAAAATGGCGGTGTTGTTTATTCCTAGGCTGGGTGCATGGGGATTAATGATGTCTGTATCGTTTCTAGCTTTAGTCACAACCTCACAACGTGCTTGTTTTAAATCTAACGAAGTCGACTGAGAATGCAATTTTTGCGCATTTGAATTGTTCGCCGAGTTTTGTGCATTCAGGCTAATATTTCAAATCTAACACCATGCAATTTTCCACAGGGCTTTTTTAAGCGCACTGTGCAGAACAATAAGAGATACACCTGTAACCAGAACCAGGACTGCGGCATCGACAAGACGCAGCGCAAGAGATGTCCTTTCTGTCGCTTCCAGAAGTGCCTCAGTGTCGGCATGAGGTTAGAAGGTAAACAGAGCCTTTTTTTATTAAATAGCTTTTATAGCTATGATTAAAATAACGCACCGATAAAAATACCGACAAATAGATTCTTACGCAAGTTTTCCGAAGAAAGCCGCAAAATGTTTGGCTAAGTGAAAATGTTTCTAAATAGATTACTAGTGCGACAATTTTATTTCATAGCTTACATTTTTATTTATTGTACCTCTATATTGTTTAAGCATGGTATTTTACAGATTTATTTATTTATTTATTTATTTATTTATTTATTTATTACAGATGTTTACTCTTAATCAAATCAGTCACGATTATTGTAAGCTCTCGTGCGAGAAACATTTGGATGAAAACGTTGTTGGATCAGCTTTGAACTCGGTTTTGAAATAGCTAGAAATTAGCCTCTAATTATTGATCAGGATTTATCACCAATAGATGAGGGATGTAGGCTACGGTAGATTTAGAAAACTCCTGTTACAAAATGTGAGAAAGCGCCGTTTCTCACATTTCTAGGAAAATTAGCTATATGTCGACATTCCCGACATTCCCTTTTTGTTTTGTTCAGTATTGTGCTTTTTTAGTGGATGCGGGTTTTATTTATTTATTTTTTTCAACTTTCCTTTAATTTTATATTAGGCTACATTTCTGCAAACCCACAAGCCATAGGTTGTAGCCTACAGATGAAAATAAATCTCGTTGTGCTCAAATGTAAACAGCTATCCGGTCTCAATCAAAATGTTGGCAAACGTTAATTATATAATTAGTGACGTCATAGTACGGCCCGCTGTCATAACACCCCCCCCCCCCTTATGTATATATAGCCCCTATATAATATATGAAAGAATGAATATGTTTACAGTAAAGCATTATGTTTAATAAAATAAGCTCATTAATCTAAAGAAAAAAAATCTCAGTGTCCATTAGAAAATAGATCATCCAGAGAGAAAAAAAAAAGGGGGGGGGGTTATACTTTTTCTAAAAAAAAACCAAAACAAAACACCTAAACGATAGAAATGAATTTAAAAAAGGAAATAGTCTTTAAATGATTTAAACAAATCCAGGCAACCATTTATTTATTTATTTATTTATTTATTTATTTATTTTTAAAATGTACACATATTTTTGAATATTATTTTATTTTAGATCATTGCTCACTCTAAATAAAAAAGGGTACTAGACTGTACCTTTCCCAGTAAGGGTGATACCGATATCTTTTACACCTTTAAAATATATCTTTACCTAGCCTAGTGTACCTTTACAAAATATTTAAGGTACACAACTGGACTGTAATTAGCTTTTAGAGTACAGCTTTAAAGCTACACAACGTGCACCTTTCTAGAAAAAAAATACACACTAAAGGTACGAGACGTGTGTATACCCCAGTGACAAGAAAAAGTGGCACAGTTTAGTACCATTTTCTTCTGAAAGAGCATGGCTCCCTACTTTCTAAACCTCATACCATCCTAACCAGTGTGTCAAAAGACCCTAGAACAATCTCCACGGTAACTATGGTAACCTAGGGTACTTTTATTTTAATAGTGCTATTTAGTATCAGTTGAGGATGTAGCCATGGCAACATTGTCTCATACTTGCACGTTTGTATCAATTCACACAATTTAATTTGTATGCAAAAGTATGAAGGCGAAGTTAGGGTTTGGGGCGGGGTTAGGGGCGGGGTTAGTGCTCATATCTTTTCTTATAAGTCTAGCCATAATACATGGAATGGAAACCAACCCTTAGTTCTTGGAAATTGTATAGATTTCCTGTGAGATCAGGGCATAGATCATACATATTATTTGGTACTTTGCTTGATCATAGATCTCTTTTGAAAAGAGATCTCACTTTTGATCTTTAGATCACTTTATTTCAGTAAACTGGGTGTAATTGTCATTTGCAAGAGAACACATCAGGGATCATTTGATGTTTTTTGGTTTTTTTTTTTTGCTTGAATACATTTGGATGTAGTTGTTTACATGTCTTTGTATGTTGACTTATCCTGTGCCCCATGCACATTCACTCTCAAACCTAAAATCATATTGCGAATTTACTCAATCGTACACATACGACGTTGCCTTCCAGTGTACGTCAAGCGGATTTTTGTACTTGTTGGATTCTCATCGTTTCACTTTTAACAGGCTAATAACAGACCAAGATATTTCTCGACTGAAGGGTTTGTGTATGTCTTTCGTTTCCCATTTCCAGTAGCGGTTATGATGCTTGGTGAGCTGTGCAGCTTGACACAGCCTTTACTGGTGTGTGTGTGTGTGTCTGTGTGTGCTCCATTCCCATGCAGGCCGCCGTGCAGAAAAGCACCTGCTTCCGCGAGTCTGTGTGACACATTCCTGAACCGCTGATAAGCCTTGCACAGTCATACACAGGATTTCTTTTGGGGGTGTTTACGAAAACTGGGGTGGAAAATGTCCATATGAAGAGAAATGCTTGCCTGCTGTTTTGTTATTTTATTCTTTTTTTTTTTTTTAAAGGCATTTCCTGTCTACTCTTTGATTGTTCGCCACACTTTGGAAATATTCGTGCTCCTGATTATCCTTATTAATCTAGGGCATTTCCCTGTCAAAATCCAGTCCTTAGTAGATAAACAGATATTAATTCGTCTCTCTTTATCTCTATCTCTCTATCTTCTTCCCTGTCTTCTTTTTCAGCGGTTCGCGCTGACCGTATGCGAGGAGGGAGGAACAAGTTTGGCCCCATGTACAAACGAGACCGCGCTCTGAAGCAGCAGAAGAGAGCCCTGATCCGAGCAAGCGCCTTCAAATTGGAGCCCAACCCACCACTAGTGCCCTCCAACCAGGCAGAGTATCCGTTCCCAGGCTCAATGCCTGGCCTGCTGCCCCCCCTCGGCCCTCCAGACTATGATTGCCTACCTACGTGCCCCCCCTCTTTAGGGGTGGCCCTGCACAGCTATGGCTCCTTCCCAGCCCAGTATCAGTACACCACCCCGACTGTGCCCGGTAGATCCATCAAAGCAGAGCATCCGGACCCGTATTCCGGTTCTCCTGACTCATCTCTTGGGTATCCGTATGCCGAGGGCTGCATTCCCGCCTCACCACAGACCAGCCCCCTGAACCCAGCCGTGCCCTCGCTGGTTCTGGAGCTGCTTAGCTGTGAGCCTGATGAGGAGCAGGTACGGTCCAAAATCCTTGTGATCCCAAATCGCAAAAGTGGCTGGTTAAATCTCGTAACAGGGTTCTTTAGTGTTTTAAACAAATCTTCAAGACCAGCATGGCCTCTAATATATTATCTGAAAGCAGAAACACACTGATCCCTCCAAATTTCCAATATTCAATATAGTACCAATATCAGAACTTTAAGTATCGATACCCGATACCGATCCAACATGGTATGCTCTGAAATAAGTAAACAAGCCAGATTTTTGAAGGAGTCTACTGGCAGATTATGAGAAACATCAGCGGTACAATGACAAAGTGGTTTAAGAGCTCTGTCTGCATAAGTCGATGGATCAGATCAGAAAATAAATCAGATCCAATCTTGACAATGACCTACGATACCAATACTCACTAACAGTTTGGTACTTGGGATTTTATTGGTACTCACAGGAACCAATGGTTATGTTAATGGGTGTCGGTGAAGAAGTCATCTTTTTTTTTTATTGTTCATACTTCTACAACTCTACAAACATTTCATGACAGAAATGTTGCTGTTCCTTCAATCTGAGATTCTCACCGCAGCTTCCTGTGTCATATTTCAGCCGTTCATCTTCCTTTCTGATCTCTCAGGTGAGAGCAAAGATCTGTGCCTACCTGCAGCAGGAGCAGAGTGGGCGTGGCAAGCTGGACAAACCCCGACCCTCCAACTTGCTCTGCGTGATGGCGGACCAGACCCTGTTCTCCATCGTGGAATGGGCGAGAAGCTGCATCTTCTTCAAGGAGCTAAAGGTATGCTGCTAAGACGAGGGCATTTTAAAATTGCTTGATCGATTAGCGTGATTTTAAAAGTATGAGCGCGTGTCAGTAAGGAACAATACACAACGAGGCTTGCTGTTACAGGGAAATAATCAGTGACTGTGAGGTGCGATGAAGCGGAGTTACTATAACCACCCTGAAGTTTTAGTTAATTTCCTAAAGCAGCCAGTCCCAAAGTGTTTTATTCCTCTTAAAGCACAACAATTTGCCAATGATGGCATTTTTTTTGAATGATTAGCACCACTTTTTATCCTTTTATAGTTATGTGTAATGTTGTGGAATGTCAGCAAAGTAAGTCATTTCCTGTAATCACTTACGTTAGAGCAGCTATAAATAATAATATGACACTGGAGACGCCTTCCGTGAATGCTGAATTACAGAAAACATCACCAATTCCACACGTTTTTAACGCTATTGTCTGAATAATTTTGATGTCCTGCCTTAACAAGGGCGCTTAGATGTTTAGAGTTTTAAAAAACGCTGAGTGGCGGCGTTACATAATGTTCAGTGTTGTGACTTTGCCTTTGTCTTGACTGAATCCATTTGTTATGGGGAAAGGCTGATATTATGTCGCCAGCTCCTGGACCGCACCGCTGATAACATTTCAGAACACTGAGACAAGTAGATATGAAGGTGGTGCTGCTTGGGCCACCACGGACGTGCGGTTAAACCCGATAACTGCAGATTACAGGATGCCAGCACAAACTGCGCCGGAGGTTTACGCTGACATATAACATCTTCGTAGTGTCCCCGATCAATAACATCACCCCGGATGACCTTGACGATGTTCATAAACTCGAGCACCTTTTGTAGAGTGGAACGGCAGATCCGATATGAAGTCATAGCCAGTTTAGTATGGAAAGTTTCACAAAAAGGTTTCACACTCAAACGGTACAGAAAAGATACAAACGGTTTAGGTTTGGGATAGGGGGTGGGGTTAGGGGTGGGGCTAACATCGTAGATGTTCGTTTGTACATTTCTAATAAGCTCAGGTTGGTGGTTTCATCATAAAACGGTAATGTAACCTTAACGACAGTCGTGTAGAAAATTTCCCAGGCACCCAGGCAAAATAATCGATATTCTGATATATATACGTTTACAAATCTTCCAACATTGCATGGTCACACGTGTCGGTCCTCATATTGTGCAAGACGCTTCTTCGGCTTTAGTACGGATACTTGGTTGCAGCTCGGAACGTGGGAGTGTGCTCGTGAAGCACAATAGATTTGTTGTTGCTCAGATAGGGAAAATTATACATTGTTAAGAATACGCTGATGCCAGGTGATCCACCTCTTCTCAGACATTTTGGATCCCCCCCCCCCCCCCCTCTTAAATGTTGTTGTCACATATTGTTAAAGAAATGGAGTCAGCTAACAGATAAGCTTGTATGATATAAGACAAAACAGATTTCACACTGTTTGTTATGTCCAGAATGATAAAAGAAATAATAATAAATAATAATTATTTTTTTAAAAACACCACTAGCAACATTTAAATCGATATCACGGATGCAGCCACGATGGTAGCTGTGTGTTTGCATGATGTAGCAGGTGAATGTGTTTGACCAGGGTTGGCTCCTGTACACATACACAGACACAGACACAGACACACACGCACACGGCTCTTTCTCTCCTGTTTAATTACATTCCACACTGCAGATAGCTCAGGAATTCAGCTCTCCCGCTCCTCCAGATCTCGACACGCATTGTTCCAAACCGCTGAAAGCTTTCCTGAGGCACCTACAAAAAGAGGCAGTGATGATTGAATGTTGGTGTGTTTATGTGTGTTCAGAGAGGAATCAAAAGCGAGAGTGTGTGTTCCTCTAAGGGAGGTGTTGCTGAATGTCAGTACCGCAGTGGTGGTAAGACAGGGAAATTCATTTGAAAAAATTTTTTAAAAAATCACTAAGAATTCACTAAGCCTCCAGTTTAGCTAGGTTTTACTAAGTTGTGTACAGTAACGTTTACATGACGTTACGTTAGTTTTTAGCTTGGGCATTTTTAAAATGGTTTCTAAGTCTGCGGTGTAGAAGACGGATGGATGGATCATTTCTGGACCATGCAATGGATATCAATAGTTTCTTTATATCAGGCTTCTATTAAGTTCTTTTCAGCCTGGAAATTAGAAAATAATACGAATCATATCTATCAATAGAAGTGGCAACAACAATAATACTTTAATTGTGTTATGATTTTCTCTTTTTAATGGCTACATCTCACTCAATTCTTGAGGTATTCATTCAATAGTTGACATTTTCTGACAGCTCGTGAGCTGTGACACCATCTTGACATCTCTCACTGTGGCAGTTAGCGGTGGATGCTAAGTGTAAATACAAAGTGATTTCAGAAGCACTTTACCAAAAACATCTGATTTACCAGAACATCTGAGGTAAATGTTGACATTCTCGATGGATTTGTCTTGTTTCCGTGTCACTACACCTTTACCTTGTCTGTTAAAAAGACTCGAACGCTAGCTAAATCGGTCATCCCATTCAATAGCTAGCTTATGCTCGTTGTCTGTATTTCCCAGTTGCATAGCAACAGAGTTCTCATGGTATTTACCCACTTGAACAGCGAGCGCATCGTGTGTCAGGATTTGAAAGCACTGTATGTACACTGCCCCATATGGCCACATATTCTTAATGACCCTTAGAACCATCTCTAGTAATAGCAATCTGTCAAACTCTCGTGTTTAGCGCTCATTCTCTCTGAAGAGTAATATAATATGGGGTTAAATGTATTGGTACACATTTAAGCCATTTCATTCCTAGTCATCCTACATATTAGCCATATAAGCTATTTCAAATCAATATCAATGCTGGTTATAATTATAATTAAGGCATTAAGAAGATTTTCCCTGGTTTCGGGCAGGTCGGAGATCAGATGCAACTGCTACATAACTGCTGGAGCGAGCTCCTGCTTCTGGATCATGTCTTTAGACAGGTGCATCATGGGAGAGACCATACTCTGCTACTCATCACTGGCCAAGAGGTGAGAATTTCACTCTTCTTCAAATAATGCCTGTCAATCATTTAGTCTGTACGTTCAGAAAGCTTTACAACTTGAACTAGCATTCAAGTGCACTAGCCTAGCATAGGGGTGTGGCTTTGGAGGGAACAGTGTGACAGGGAGCTGTATTCGGATTTTCAGTTTCAAAAACCTTCAAGCGGGAAAATCGAGTCGAGGCGAGAGCGCCGGCCCAAACATTATTAATGTTGGGGAAAGGGCGTGGCTTTCAGAGTTCGATCTGCCCATGCAACTGTTGTTCCAGGTTGATGAAGGGGAGAGGGATTTTAACTGCTCTGTACATATTAGCATATGCTAATGTTAAATTGTGGAGCTGCTACACGCGAAAGTCGTCAGGTCTGCTTTCGCATAAATTGCTGACTGTACCTTTAACATTAAATTGCTCAGCCTCATGCTTTGATTGGATTCAGAACTATGAGCAGGCTATGGATGAGCAAACTATTAGCATGAAAAATGAATCAGAACTAATCTGTAAACAAATGTCAGAATATAAAATCATGGTGTTAAACTGGACACACTGAGGATTTATGACTAGGATCAAATACTTAGCTTTGTCTCAGAAAGGTTTTTCCTTTCTTTCTTAAACTCATATGGTAGCATTTCCAGCATTAGCATTTACTAATGAGCGTTTGAATTTGAAAAAAAATTCGGAAAATGCTGCCAAATTCGTAATTGTTCAATAAAAATGCAAAGTATTTTGATTGAAAGCTCTCTGCCTTTCATTTCTTTATATTCCCTCATTTTGTTAGCCGTTTGTTTTGGGTTGCTCGTATTGCCTTTGTGATTTTCTTTGTTAGCTGTTTTTGTATTGTGGAAAGGTTTTGATTTGAGGTCAGAGAGCTAGCCGGCCATCAATGAGCTAATTTGATAGGATTTCTGAGGGGATTTTAAGTCATACTGATACATTCACTGCTACAGTACAGTCATTACTGCTAATGCTAGCTAGCTGGCCAACTTAGGCTAATTCGACAGGATTTCTGAAAGCATTTTAAGTCTTAGTCATAGATTCATACATTTTTTTTTTTTACTGCTAAAACCAGTTGGCTGGCCACAAATAAGCTAATTGAACAGGTGTTCTGAGAGGATTTTAAATCATATTTATAAATTTATCAGTATTTGAGCTAATTTCACATGATTTCTGAGAGGATTTTAAGACCATATTCAGAGATAAGCTGATGTTTGTTTAGAAGGTGGTTCATTTGGGTTTTATTAACCATGTTATAGTTATTTTAATGGTTAATGGAAACCATTAGGTCAATTCCTATAAGGAAGTGTTTGCAGCAGGACAATAAAGCTAGCTGGCTAACCTTAAATTTAACATTTATTCATAAATGTTCATTTTCACCGGCTAAAATAAGCTAACTTGTTGGGATTCCTCGGATAGCCTCTTGCAGTCATAAAACAAATTTTCGGCGTGTTTTTGTGTACTTAAATGGACTCTATGTTCAAAGAAATGGTTCCAGGTGTTCCAGTGAGCTCGTTGACTCACTGTGGTGTGTGTTGCAGGTGGAGCTTGCGGGCATCGTGTCTGACTCGGGTCTCACTCTCTCGAGTCTCGTGCAGAGGGGACAGGAACTGGCACGGCGGCTGCAGCTGCTCCAGGTCGACCGCCGTGAGATGGCCTGCCTCAAGTTCCTCATCCTTTTCAACCCCAGTGAGTCTTTCTGTTTGTTCTCCAGTACATAACTTCAGAAATTATCAACGCACAATAACGGTTATTTCATAACCATTTCATTTGAGTTGGATCGTGTGAATTCTTATGAATATGTTGTGCCTCCAGATAAGAGCAATAACCCAACACTAGTTTCAAGTAGCACATAATAGTAAGATTTTACGTACTTCATGGCACCTACTTAAGCCCTTCATGACATTTTAGAAAGGCTTATTCCAACAAGCAATTATCAGTTTTCATAAGGACTATATCTGTCAATTTTGTTGTCCAGTTGAAATAACACCTGAGTCGAGTGATTTTAAATTCTTGTTGACATAGGATTGTATGACACTTTCCACTCAGTCACACAATGCTAATGAATTGTCATTGCAGTTTATTTTGGCTTATGTCAGGTGTCAAGAACAGTTAATTTATGTATATGTCAGTTGTCAGGAATAGTGTATGTAGATTTATGTCACTTGACATGAATAGTGTATGTAGGTTTATGTCAGTTGTCAGGAATAGTGTATGTAGGTTTATGTCACTTGTCATGAATAGTGTATGTAGGTTTATGTCACTTGTCATGAATAGTGTATGTAGGTTTATGTCACTTGTCATGAATAGTGTATGTAGGTTTATGTCACTTGTCAGGAATAGTGTATGTAGGTTTATGTCACTTGTCAGGAACACATTATATAGATTTATGTCACTTGTCATGAATAGTGTATGCAGGTTTATGTCACTTGTCATGAATAGTGTATGTAGGTTTATGTCACTTGTCAGGAATAGTGTATGTAGGTTTATGTCACTTGTCAGGAACACTTTATATAGATTTATGTCACTTGTCATGAATAGTGTATGTAGGTTTATGTCACTTGTCAGGAATAGTGTATGTAGGTTTATGTCACTTGACATGAATAGTGTATGTAGGTTTATGTCACTTGTCAGGAATAGTGTATGTAGGTTTATGTCACTTGTCAGGAACACATTATATAGATTTATGTCATTTGCAGGAATAGTGTATGTAGGTTTATGTCACTTGTCATGAATAGTGTATGTAGGTTTATGTCACTTGTCAGGAATAGTGTATGTAGGTTTATGTCACTTGTCAGGAACACATTATATAGATTTATGTCATTTGCAGGAATAGTGTATGTAGGTTTATGTCACTTGTCATGAACAGTGTAGGTAGGTTTATGTCACTTGTCAGGAATGTTTTAATGTAGGTCTATGTGTGCATATATCATATATAATTAAAAAGTTACCAAATATTGAAACAAGTCAAATATTAATTTCAGTTTCCATACCTTATAAGAACTCTATCACACGTTCCCTTTAAAGTAATACGTTCACGGATGCAAATCACATTTTGCATAAACATTCTAAATTGCATTAGAAGCAGAAAGGCAACACGAATAAACGCTTGAATAGTGCGAAATTTCATTAAACGATCGTTGTTGTATAATGCTGTCCATAGAAAAAAGATCAGCTTTTTTTCCACAGAAAAAAAAAATGTATTGGCTGCATTTTCTACAAAGCATGTAGAGGAAAGAAAAAAAAAACCTGAGTCCAAAAGCATTTTCCATTTCGACTCTGTGTCACATTCAGCCTCTCTCGCTCCATCTGGAAATGGAAACAGGTTTATTGGGTAATTTGTGTCCTTCAAATCTATTTCAAAGTTATTCAATGTTTTAATTAGAGGTTGAATGGCTTTTCTGACGAGACCCGGCTAAGCGGGCCATTCAGGCTATTGTTATGTGCAGCAAGCACTCATTCACACACACATACATACACACACACACACACACACACACACACATGCACACATGCACATGCACACACACACGCACACACACAAAACCACAGCCAGTTAAGCTCAGAAATGAATATACATAAATAATACAAATACAAACATCCATACACATACACACAGACACACTAATACTGTTATGCAAGCAGTCAGCTTCAGAATTATTGGCACCCTTTATGGTAATAAGCAGAAATTTATTTTAAAAAAAAAAAGAATATTTCTTTTTTTATTATCCACTATAAATTTACATGTATATTTATCATATATATATATAAAACTTATCCATATACATATGGCATTACTTTTCCAACTTTTTTGAGACGTGTTGCGGCCATCAAATTAAAAATGACCTTATTTTTTATATGCACCATCAAAAAACCATCCTTGTTCTAGTACAAATAAGTCACATTTATTTAGACTGAGAGAATTAGAACAGCAAAGCTTCTATACTGACTCGATATTCATCCCCAATCTCTGCAGACGTGAAGCTGCTGGAGAACCAGGCACTAGTGGAGAGCGTGCAAGAGCAGGTGAACAGCGCTCTGCTGGAATACACACTCACCTCGTACCCTCAGCATGTGGACAGGTTCAGTCAGCTGGTGCTGCGGCTGCCGGAGGTTCGTGCCCTGAGCGCCCAGGCCGAGGAGTACCTGAGCTCCAAACACCTGAGCGGAGACGTGCCCTGCAACAACCTGCTCATCGAGATGCTGCACGCCAAGAGAGCCACCACCATCTGAACCAGAGGTGTGTGTGTGTGTGTGTGTGTGTGTGTGTGTGTGTGTGTGTGTGTGTGTGTGTGTGTGTGTGTGTGTGTGTGTGTGTGTGTGTGTGTGTGTGTGTGCGTGTGTGCGTGCGTGGGATCACCACTGAGCCGCGAAAGCTTAAGGACACTGGGAGCTTTTCTATTTCTTAAGTGCTATTAACATCGTATCTGATGTCGTTTGTGCATCGTGTGTGGCTAGTAAACATGTGCCGATCTTTAGTTGCCGTGGAAACTAATTTAGCTTTATGATATCGTCACTGTATTTTAAACATCGTCTTGGGTGGCATTTCAGCTGCAGCCATGGTTGTGTTGAACAGAATTATAGGATCGATACACACCTTTAAAGTGTTCCCTTCAGTCTTTGGCCGAAAATACTGTTATACCGTTTCCACGGTAACAACATATAACGTATATCATGAGATATATCATATTACCAATTAGCGTCACACGCCTGGTGGCAAGATATCATTTCCAGTTTGGACAATGAAATTGATGATCTTTATATAACCACTGTGAGTTCCTATTTTTTTGGTAGTATTACGGAATATGACATGTTTATCGGACATGTTTCGCATCGGCGCGTCATTTCATTCTGGACTGATATTTCATTTTCACTGCTTTTCCTTTAATGGTATGAAGGAGGTGAAAAAGTGGAAGCACTAGAAAAAAAAAACAACAACAACAAAAAAAACTAAACAGAATTTCGGTTGAATCTTTGAAGGCTTAATCTCTATTATGGTTCCTTTCAATATTTTAACATAACTGACAAGCATTTTCTTTTTTTTTTCCCCCTCCCGTTCCAAGTTTTTCAAACCACATGGCACTGTGTGGCGGACGGAACTGTGAATAATATTTCCAGCGCTTTGAAACAAAGTGAACAGTAAAATTCGTGCATTCGTTTCTCATTCAAGCTCGGGCCGCTAGAGAAAAGCACGCGTTTATGCGGCTTACTTGCAAAATGTTGCAGACTTTTATTTTAAAAACTGATATGAGAGAGAGAGAGAGAGAGAGACAGAGAGAGAGAGAGAGCAATTTGCTGAGTCACAGATGCTAGGCCTTCTTTTTTCTGTTTTTTTTTTTGCTGTAGTTTTAATATCACAAGTTTTCTCACATTTAATTCGTAATTACTGTACGAATTAATTCATACAATATTATAATGCCTCTTTTTTTATACATAAAAACTGAAAAGATTTCTGGGTATTTTTTTTTTTTTTGATAACGACACAATCTCAATCTCGACACAATTGGAACCTCTGAAACAGTCTCGGCCGGCCTCGTTTTTGTAGTTTGCCCGCGATATACTGGGAAAATGTGCTATACCGTTTTTTAATTAATATTACGACTTCAAAATTGTGTCAAACTTATGGTAAATTGCCACAAGAGGTATTTAGGTCCTGTGATTGATAAATACAAATACCTTTATTGTTATTATCCAAGTACAAGCGAGAGTGCTTCTGTATTCTGTTCTGTTGTTATTTTTGTGTATTATTTTCCTGCGTTTTTGATGGTTATAGTACCATGTGGATGTGCCAGTGTACATATTTGATGTGCAGTGTACATGAGCTGGTATTGGGTAAAAAAAAAAAAAGAAAAAAGAAAAAAATGCTTGTTAGCAAAATATTCGGCTCGATCTGTCTTTTTGCGAGTTTGTCTTTTAAAATCGATTATTTACATGCCACTGAATTCACCAAAAATATCGCTTATGTGTGTAACTAATTGGCAGACAGTTGAAAAGTTGTGTCTGCTTTGACCTTGAAATATTGCAGGTCGGATAAAATTGCAGAGCTGTCGGATAAAACAATTCCGAGATCTTGGCAATGTAATGTTACCGATACATGGAATGTTGAAAGCTTATTGATCATCTTTCACATCGAGGCTTAAGTATGGGTTTTATGAGTTCTTAATTGCTTTCAGTTGGAGCTACAAGAGAATGATAGAGTCTAAAGAAAACAACAGGCAGACATTTTCTTTTTATTTTCTTTATTTCTTACATTTCTAAAAAGAAATGTTATTATTATTATTATTATCATTATTATTATTATTATTATTATTGGGTTTTTTTTGGTTTTTTTTGCTCTTACCTGTTTTACGCTATCGTGAGCTGTGAGCGAGCTTCAGCTTGAACTTTTCCCTGTTGGACAGTGCAAGTTTGCATTTTTTGACATATTTTATATTTTATTTATTGAGTAGAAGCTTTTTATCCACAGCAGAGCGGTTTTCGGTTCCCATGGTAATTCTAATGCCTGACTATTTTCCCCATTTAATCCTCAATAGGATGAAATATTGCAGCAATTTCTCAATGAATGCATTTATTCCTTCTGTGTATGCGTTTATCTGGAGTCACTTAGAAGTGAAGAATCCAATCCAAACATTATAAACTATGGGTTTTTTTTTTTTGTTTTTTTAAAAAAAGGATTTCATTCTTTCAACGGAATTGCACATTCAAAGTGTCAAAATCTGAACAAGTTTAAAAAATGTTTCTATGAGTGTATGTCGAAAGTGTTATTGCGTCATAAAAAAGACGGGCCAATCGGTTTTCAGTATGCAAATGCACTCCAGAGAGCACTAGTGGAGGATTTTGGAGGATTTGTCTTTTTTTGTAAAATCAGGATTTTTTGGTTGTAGGTAAAATTGTATGTGTTTTTCATCTTGATTATGTTTTTTGTTTTTCTTGAACTGGATTGTGGAAAAATTGATGATGTAATACAAAGAAAATGTATTTACTTCAAAGCAAATTTAAATATTAGGATCGGTGAAATTCAGTCTGTTTTCTGTAAAGTGAACCTAAACATTATCAAATATGTTTATTATTTGATTTTTTTTTTCTCTCATTATTTTTGGAAACTTTCTCAGGCTCCATTCTTTTTAAGAAGCTGGAAAAAAAAATCTCACTTTTACATCATAAATTAGAAGGGCCAATCAGGTTCCAGTATGCAAATGCACTCCAGGGAACACTAGTGCACCAGAGAATGGCGTTAGAGCGTGTAGGATCTGGGACATTTACATATTCAAATCATATTCATATTAAAAATCAGGATTTTTATTTGAAATTAATGTAAAATAGAAGGTGCTTTTCGTTGTGTTTTTTTTTTTCCCCCCATGAAATGCCATATGGATGAATCGATTGTTTAAGATAGAAAAAAAAACCAAAAAATTTTCTACAAAACAACATTGAAACGTGAGGACTGGCGTACGTGTTTGGACTCTTACAAATACAACCTTCCTGTTCAAAAACGGCAAACTTGCAATAATACTATTAATGCCAAAATCGAAGAATATACAGTATGACCCTGCTTATTGTATCAACGGTAACAGCACGGATAAACCGAGCACACCTAGGTGGACATAAATCGACGTGCTGAGGGTGTTTCTAATTTTGTGGATCCTTTCTCTCTCAACTGGTGTCAATTATTTCATCAACCACCCGCGCATCCTTTTCAAAAACGCTTCCCTCTTTTTAAAAATACTGACAAATACTGTAAGTGTGTGCGTTTGAAGCCCCAATCAGGATAGCAGGAGAATCACTGCGCCATATGTTTTCCACATTTCAGACAAACCCGTGTTCCATTTCTATTCAGTTCCATGCAGCTCGAGCATCTTTGTGCATACGCATCCTGACTGGGACTGTAATTAAAAAAAAATAATGCATTTTCACTCTAATGTTTGTGTATTTATACGTAGTAATGTGCTGAAACCACACTTCTATTCTCTCTCTCTCTCTCTCTCTCTCTCTCTCTCTCTCTCTCTCACTCTTTTTTTCTTTTATTTTCTTAGTGTTTTTCTCTGGAAGAGTGTAATTGTAAAAACGTGTTCTGTCCTTTCTAGCTACAATCAGCATCAGTATTGTTTAGACGGCGGTTATTCAGAAACACTTAGAGGGCAAGCTACGAAACGATGAAGCTGAAGACAGAAATAGTATTTATTTAAATAATGTCAGATACAGAGGTGATATAATACGGAAATACTTCATTTACGTAAAAAAAAAAAAAAAAGAAAAGAAAAAGAAAAATCTTTTGTGCTTGTCCACATTATCTGACTGCAAAGTGCTTTATTTCTTATCAAAATGTGAAATAAAGAAATGAAATTATAACACGGATGGCAATTCATTTTTATTTATTTTTTTCCCAAAAGCCTGTGCTGCAGACAAACACGACAGCATTGAAGGAGAAGGGAGTGCCAGACTGTGTTTGTGTGTGTGTGTGTGTGTGTGTGTGTGTGTGTGTGTGCACATGGCTTTTGAATGCACACGCTCATTCGAGTGCTGTGGAGAAAGGCGCGTCCTCCAGACTGCCTCTAAGAGACTCTCCAGCGGCGTTCTAAAGAAGCGTGATGGGAAGGTCAGAAAACATTCACACATGTTACCGTCCTTTTGTGAGCTCACAAAGCGAGAGTGTGTTTCCTCGGCCCTATTTACACTCCTTTAGTTCCCCTCTTCGCTTTGTCTTGCTTTTAGGAAAATGATTGGCTTCAACTGCACCTCATATGGTGAATAATTGATTCCCCCCCACCACCCCAAAGTCCCCAAGTCAGATATAAAGACCCAGGGAATGAAAGACACGATATGGTGTGTTGTAAACATGTTTTCTGTTTCTCCATTCACAAATACATCTGTTGCACATACTCCTATTGTTATTAGGTTGTTGTTGTTGTTGTTGTTATTGTTGTTTTCTTCATTTTAGATACTCTGAGTACCTGAGGATACTTTGCAATACTGACAAATATTTATTAACAGCAAAAACTGTTAAACCTGTAATTTACCTGAATTCTGGATTCTGATTGGACAGAAGGTATCCCTTCATTGTCTCGTACAATTTCACATGGTTTCCATTTTAGGAAAACGTACTCAATTACCTTCAGACGTTTTCGTAGGCTTACGTAGTGATGCTAGCCTACTGTGTCCGGCTTGCTGTAAGCATAAACAAAACTACATTCCGTAGATAAACATCTTAGACAACCGCAGAGTGTTAAAAGGGACCTATTATGCAAAAATTCACTTTTAGATGGTGATTTGAACATAAGTGTGTGTCGGGAGTGCGTGTACACAAGCGCCCTTATAATGGTCAAAATTCACCCACTCCTTTTTTTTAATATTCCCCATAAATCATAAACGGTGTCTCAAAATGAGTCGTTCGCGTTTTCTATCCATCGTGACGTCATATTGGAACAGGCCCCGCCCACAACCGGTGATGGACTCTGCCTTATTAGCATAGATCCTCCCTTGAGTGGGTTGTACACGGTCCGCCATGTTCTCCACGCAATACTAAGGGTCAGTACAAAGCAGGATTTGCCGAAAAAGTTGATTCTCAAGCATGGGTCTGTACTAACTGTTCGTGATCCGGCTTCATATCCAGAAGACGTACGTATCGTACGTATATTTTGTGAATGTTTGCAAATGCGCTTTCCAGAGCTAACGCGGGTAAAGTTCCCGTCGTCTCTGATTGTATTCACAGAGACCAGAGTGGCTATGTCGTCATTTTTATTTTTAAACCTGAAAACGCTTACTGTCCGTGTATAATTCATACATTCTGGTTCATACATATAGGGCTGAACACCGGTATTTACCGAGTACAGGTTTGTGGATGGGTTTAATCATATTTCTTATACACACTAGCTATAATGGATATTGGTTCTCCTGCTTTGTTGTTGCCGTAGTATTCAAAGCACGAGCTGTAAAGGCACAGCCCTCTTCCGGAAAGGGGGCCGGGCGCAGCAGCTCATTTGCATTTAAAGAGACACACACGAAAACAGCGTGCTTTGTGCTTCCACCCATTTACAGCATGGTATGATAAACGTTCCGTGGGGTATTTTGAGCTGAAACTTCACAGACATGTTCTCGGGACACCTGAGACTTATATTACATCTTCTAAAAAAAAGGGGCATCATATGTCCCCTTTAATACAATTTGATATCATTCCACCTCTTAAGCCCCGCCTACTACAGACTAAAGATGAGACTGTATCAGAAATTCACAATTGATGCAGATGAGCTATTATAGTTCCGCTTAGCTATTATTTTAAACAATGTTTAACAATGTTTATGTGAAAATGTAATTGCGTAGCTTAACGCAGTTTGAAGCAAGGATACTAAGAGGACGTGGACATGTGTTTATTACTAGTTAATTAATTGTTAGTTAATGTTAGCTGCTTAAATCCATTTAAATTGTAACACTTTCACACACCCCAATGGATTAGATCACGTGTATCTGGTTTACTTATTATCAAATCACCTCCAATGCATCCTTTATTACTATTATTATTAGGATTGTTTGAAATAAATCGACTCAGCATATTGAAGTTTTACGGCAGGTTTATTTACAGTGTAAATAAATCCACATATAATTGACATCTATCAGATTTGGAACAGAAATAAAATCACATCTCTATCGCTTGCTCAGATCATACCGCCAAAGAATGCCGAACGGATTTTGTTTTCTATAAACTACGATTTGTGCACCGGTGCGTGGCTAATCCAAATCATTCCTATTTCATGCTCTTGTAGTGAGCAGGCGTCAGTACGGCCACGTCACACAGGAATGGAACATGTGGTACGTCAGTGTGTGGTACGTCAGTGTGTGGTACGTCAGTGTGCAGCGTGGTGTATTTACATTAACCTACTCAGCTACAGTCAGGGTTAAAGCGTCTCACTGACAGCTGAAGCAGTCTGTCCTGAAGGATCGGCGCGGTGCGACTCGCTGTGTGTCCACTCCTAACACTAACTACGCTCCATGTTCACTGTGAAGAGTGAAGAGAAGAAACCCAGAAGAGCTTCGGCACTGTTATCTCTCTCACACACACACACACACACACACACACACACACACACACAGTACTGTTTTGCTTTAACCCTGGGAAAGCGGTGTGGGGGGGGAGCTGCAGTGTGGGAGAGGCCCGCTCTTCTCCAGCTGCTTCGCCGTGTGTGTGTGTGTGTGTGTGTGTGTGTGTGTGTGTGTGTGTGTGTGTGTGTAGGTCAGCAGCATGTGTAGTCCATGAGTGTCCTGTCTTCAGGACCCTTCGTTAGGCTGCAACAAAAAATTTAATTAACACAAGTCTGAAAACTGCAATAAAATAATCACGTGCAGTAACATTCTATTCCCAACATTTCTGTCCAATTCTATTCATTTCTATTCTATTCTACTCTGTTGCTTTCATTTCTATTCCATTCCATTCCCAGTTTCTATTCTATTCCATTCCATTCATTTCTATTCTACTCTAGTCCATTCTACTCTGCTCTTTTACATTCATTTCTATTCAATTCCATCCCATTCATTTATGTTCTATTCCAATCTACTCTACTCTGTCACATTAATTTCTATTCAATTCCATTCCATTCCCATAATTTCTATTCTATTCTATTCTATTCTATTCTACTCTGCTCTATTCCATTATATTCCAGTCTATTCCATCCATTCCATTCAATACTAGTCTATACTATTCGATTCGCTTCTGTTCCACTCTATTCTATTCCCGTTCAATTCTATTCCATTCTACTCTGTCATGATATACCATTCCGTTCTATTCAATTTCGTTTTTAATTATTCATTCCATTTTATTCTATTCTATTCCAATCCATTTTATTCTATTCAATTCCGTTATATACCATCCCATTCTATAATATTTGATTCACTTCTATTCTACCTCCATTCCATTTAATACCATGCCCTTATATATCATCGCATTCTATTCCGTTCTATGCAGACAGCCTTTGAATGCACTTTGTCTCACCCCAATCCAGTTTGAACATCCGGTAATAACATCTCACATTTATGCAACATTGCATTTAATTAGGTGTTTTCATTTAATCTGTTTAAATATATATATATTTACTATATATACTATATATATGTATCCATTTTGTAAAACACAAATCTCATTCATATGTTTTGAACTATTCATGTAGACTTAAACATCTACACCAGAACCTTCAGAGGTGAATGTGTTAGTATGAGCAAATACAGCGCCCTCTAGAGTTGAACCTTTAAAACAACTGTACATTAGACCTCTGTGCAGCACAACCTCACACAAAATACAGACAAGCTTGGTGAGCGAGAGACGCTGGATTTCATACAAATGACGTAAGAATGCCTGTGATTGTTGACCCCTAACCTCAACCTCAAATACAAGCTGGTTTGGACGAATTCTTACAACTACATGGATTTATTTAAACGCCGAAAAATATTGGCACCTCCTGAGTACTTAAGCTTTTCCATGAGATTACCTGAGGGTTTGAAGGCCATCAGCTGAACCACCTAAGCAGAAGAAGATCAGAGATTAGTATGACGAGTGAAGGATGATGAAGTTATGTTCCTGTCAAAAGTAATTCCACGTAAATGTCATGATATGATGATGATTTTTATGAGAACACGCTTACTGGATTTTCCACAGTCGGTTTTACTGAGAAGCTTACAAGTTTGTCATTTCCGAAACTTTCTAGAGAGAAAGAGAGAAAATGTGAGACTGACAATAGTGCAAACTTTACAATCTAACGCACGCACACACACACACACACACACACACACCATTCTTAATGACGAGCGAGCTGGCTGTGGAGTTGGTCATTTGACTGGAGCTACTGTTCTCCGGGCTGGAAGGGGTGGGCAAGCAGTCTACCCATGAGGCACCAGGAGTCCGCTGAGATGGCAAGAAGCTGATTGGCTGAGAGCAATTCTGCACGATCAGAAATTGCCATGAGGATTAGGCATTTATGTAAAAACAACGCTTAGCTAGTGAAGAGCACGATAAAACCCTTGGAGACTGTTACACTGAGTGGAAGCTAAAAACAAATAACTAAATAGCTGGCTATCTTTGTAATATGCTAACATTACTCTGTACAATGAATTGGTAAATAAAATGAAATAAAGAACATTGCTGTCTTTCTTACAGTAAACGATAGAGCTTTCCTCTTCTCCTGAATTCTCTTTATAGCGTTCTGCACCTGGTGGACCAAAGCACAAACATCACGACGCTCTAGCATGTAGCATCTACACCAAAATACCAGCATGAAGAATACGTCCGTACCTCACTGTTGTAAACTGCATACACCAGGAATATGTACAAACCCTGTGGAGACGACATGAGAGAGAGAGAGAGAGAGAGAGAGAGAGAGAGAGAGAGAGTTATCATTTCATAACAAATCACATGAACAGTATGAGATCAGGATCAGCCTGAAGACTACACTGCATTAGAAATGAAATGATAGACAGCTTGAAGCTCAGTCAGTGTGAGGACGACCAGGTCACATCAATATCACACGTCAGCTCCTACTCGGAAAGAATGAGTGGAGTAATGGATGGATGAGTGAATGAGTGAATGAAATAATTAATGGATGAGTGAATGAATGCATGAATGGATGGATGGATGGAATTAAAGAATGACTTTAAGAATGAAATAAGAAAGAAGAAGAGAGCATGAAATAATAAATGAAAGAAAGAAAGAAAGAAAAACAAACAAATAAAGAAAGAATGAACAAATGAATGAACACCTTAATAAATGAAAGACAAATGAAAGAAAGGATGAATGATTGAACAGATGAATGAATGAGTGAATGAGTGAATGGATGGATGGATGGATGGATGAGTGAATGAATGAGTGAATGGATGGATGAATGGATGGATGAGTGAGTGAATGAGTGAATGGATGGATGGGTGGATGGATGAGTGAATGAATGGATGAATGAGTGAATGAATGAGTGAAAGAATGATTGAATGGATGGATGGATGAGTGAATGAATGGATGGATGGATGAGTGAATGGATGGCTGGATGAATGAGTAAATGAATGAGCGAATTAATGCATGAGTGAATGAATGAATGAATGAATGAGTGAATGAATGAATGGATGGCTGGATGAATGAGTAAATGAATGAGCGAATTAATGCATGAGTGAATGAATGAATGAATGAGTGAATGAATGAATGAATGAATGAGTGAATGAATGAATGAATGGATGGCTGGATGGATGAAATTAAAGAGTGAATTTAAGAATGAAATAAGGAAGAATAAGAAAGCATGAAATAATAAATGAAAGAAAGAAAGAAAAACAAAGAAAGAAAGAATGAACAAACGAATGAACGCCTTAATAAATGAAAGACAATGAAAGAAAGGAGGCATGAAAGAATGAGCAAACAAATGAAAGAATTAATGAAAGTAAGAAAGAATAAATGAGTAAAGGATTGAAACAGAGTGAAAGAAAGAAAGAAAAACAAAGAAAGAGTGCATGAATTAATAAATGAATTAATAATTAATAAATGAAAGAATAAATAGCAAATGAGAGTGAATAACAGAATTTAAAAAACTAATGGAAGAAAAAGAAAGAAAGAAAGAACGAACATATGAACGAAAAAGACTGAACAAAAGAATGAAAGGAATTAAATAATTAATCAAGAATGCATGTAAGAATGAAAGACAAAAAGGAGGAAATGATGGATGTGCGAACACAAGAAAAAAGAGAGAATGAATAACCGCATTAAAATGTGAAAAAAATGAAATGAAACAAAAGGAGAAAAAAAAAAAACAAAAAGAGTGTATGAATGAAAAAACTATGAAGGGAAGAATGAACAGAGAAAGAAAAGTATGGGTGACAGAAAGACAGAAAGAAAGAAAAAAAGAAACAAAGAAAGAACATTTGAATGAAAAAAACCCTGAAAGGAACTAAATAATTAATGAAGGATGAATAGAAGGATGAAAGACAAGAAAGCAGAAATTACAGATGAATGAACAAAAGGATAAAAAAAAAAGAAATGAATGAATGAATGAATAATGAAAAACATGAATTAAAATGAATAAAACAAATAAACCAAAGAAAGAAAAGCAAACAAATCAATAGTGTGTGAATAAATGAATGAAAAAGAATGAAAGGAAGAAAAAATGATGTATGATTTGAAAGAAAGTATAGACGACAAAAAGAAAGAAACAATGAAAAGCATGAATGAAAATTTGAAATAAATGAATAAACAGAATAAAGGGGGAAAAAAAATAATAATAAAGAATGTATAAATGAACAAATGAATGAATGAAGGGAAGAATGCAAGAAAAAATAATGTATAAGTAAAAGAAAGAAAGAAAGAAAGACTATAATGAAAGCAGTGAGGTGGTTATAAAGGCGCAGAGATTTGCACAGCTTAAAGATGTCGAAGTGAGCGTCTCAGAGCCGAACATCTGGAGTTAAACACACTTCCACACACTTTTTTTTCCCCAGTGAACAGTCTGAAACAGATTCCCCTTTCTTCCCCGATCCAAACCCGTGTTTCTCCGACCCCAGATCAGGAGTCACAGCAGTGATAGATTCCCTCTGCCTCATTATATCAGCACGGCTTCCTTCCAAACACGGAACCGAGCCGTTTGCCTCCTACTCCTTCTCTATCTCCCGTCCCCTCGCTCTATCTCTCTCCTCTGCACACACACCGTAAATCTAAATTAACAAGCCCTGAGCGGGGTCAATCGAAGGCCGAGAGAGCGAGAGAGAGAGAGAGCGAGAGAGAGAGAGAGAAGGGAGGAAAGACTTGGAGGAAGGGAGAGAGATGAGGATGAAATGGAAGGAAAGAAAGAATGAAAAAAGCGAGCTTGCTTGAAAAAAAAGACGGGTTTGTTTGAGTTATGGCTTTAAAGGAGGGCTAATGAGCAAATATAGTGCCAGAACAGTGTGTGTGCGTGTGTGTGCGTGTGTGTGTGTGTGTGCGTGTGTGGGTTACCTGGAAGGCATTAAGTGCAACAAACAGGTAGGCCAGAACCACAGACAGGTGCACCAGGACCCCACAGAGCCATGTGAGACCCAGAACCGGCATCAGAATCAAGACAGGCCGCGTCGCTGCCCTGCAATCAAACACACACACACACACACACACACACACACAAGCACTCTTTTAAAAAACAGTCTTCACAATCTCTCTTACATACATTATATACACACACACACACACACACACATACACACACGCACTCACACACTCACTCATCATGTTTGTAAGCTTCTCAGTGTATCATCAGTTGTACTGCTGTGCTCAAGGCCTCTGCGATTTCTTACGTTCTTAATGCTATTCTTTGTATTCAGTCGCACACCGCGGAACACGCCGGAGTGTTTTGTAGGCACATGGGAACAATGTGCTCTTGTTTGCTTGAGTTCGCCACTGAGGATTTTCAATTTTGGATGATGGGATGCAAGGCACCAGTTTTATAGAACATCAGCGCTGCTTCAAGAGTCTCAAGTGGTGCGGAAATAAATGTAGCAATTATCGGCTGACCAGAGAGGATGAAAAGGAGCAGGAGAAATGTGGGATGGTGAGTGTGTGTGTGTGTGTGTGTGTGTGTGTGTGTGTGTGTGCGCACATTTATACTGCACGTCTGCCTGGATGTCTCTTGGGAAACTGAAAACTGGATTAGAAACTGATGAGGTCACCCAGATAAGATTAGGAACTTCAGATAAGACAAGAGCTTCACGGTGTTTGTGTGGATCACGCAATTTTAAATTCACACGGTCATAAAATCACACAAGCATTAAATGAGTCATTATTTTGGTATAAGTTAAAAAGTCAACATTGTTCAACATGATCTTGCAGAAATAGCTGTAAGAAAATAAGTCGGAATTCTGCGATAAGTTCAAATGTTTGAGATAATAAGCTGAAATTGTGAGGTAATAAGTCAGACTTTGCAGATAAATAAAAAATTAAAAAGTTTAAAAGTTCCTGAGGAAAAAAAATTCCTAGCTACAGTTTCAGGAATTAAGTTCCTGGGCTTAAGTTTAAGTTTTAAATTCTTGGGTTTAACTTAAATACTTTCTCATAAGTTTGTGGACTAAAATTCCTGGACTAAACTTATTGGACTAAAGTTCCTGTACTAAGGTTCCTGGAATTAATTTCTTGGGATAAAGTTCCTGACCTAAAGTTCCAGGAATTCAGTTCCTGTGCATAAGTTCCTGGGTTTAAATTTCCTGGAATGAAATTCCTGGACTAAAGTTCCTCGACTAAGTGACTGGAATAACGTTTCGGCACTAACATTCTTGAGATTAAATTATTTATCTTCCTGGGATGAAATTACTCAAATTAACTTATCTATCTTAAGTTCCTGGACTAAAATGATTTGAATTAAGTTCTCTATCTTAAGTTCCTGGGCTAGAGTTCCTGAGCTAAAATTCCTATGCTGAAATTCCTGAGCTAAAGTTCCTGGGCTAAAGTTTAAGTCTAAAATTCTTGAGTTTAACTTAAATACTTTATCATAAGTTACTGGACTAAAGTTCCTGGAAATAAGTTCTTGGACTAATGTTCCTGACCTACAGTTCCAGGAATTCAGTTCCTGTGCAAAAGTTCCTGGGTTTAAATTTCCTGAAATGAAATTCCTGGACTAAAGTTCCTGGGCTAAGCTACTGGATGAACAATCCTGGAATTAAATAGATTTTCCTGGATAAAATTACTCAAATTAGCTTATCTTATCTTCAGTTCCTGGACTAAAATTGCTCAAATTAAGTTCTCTATCTCTATTAAGTTCCTGGCCAAGAGTTCCTGAACTAAAATTCCTGGGCTAAAATTCTTGGAATGAAGTTCCTTTACTAAAGTAGAACCGCAGCTTATATGTCCTCACATCACTGTATGCATTAAGGTGTAGGAAGCAAGAAAGGGGTGGAGCCTCACCACGTCAAATCCAGGGGCTTTGATTTGGAGGCGGAGCTTGGAGCCAACATTTTGGCCCGGCGCCGTGCGCTAGAGATGGTTACCATGACGACCCGGCACAAGACCACAGTGTTGACCTTAAAATGTGAGGCAAGAAGAGATGTGACTGTAAAACCCGAAATAACCAAAACATACACATGCATATCACACACACACACACACTCACACACACACACACTCACACTTACTGTAAGAACAAACAGTACAGGCCCAACAAAAGCCCAAATAATATCAGACTCGGTGTCGAGCCAGCAATGCTGCTCCGCCTTGTACTTTTTCAGCGACACTGTCAAGGTTACAGAGACAATGACAACTGGCAAACCTGGGAGTGGCACACACACACACACACACACACACACACACACACTATTATCATACAGTTACACACACCATTATCAGTGTTCAGTAGTCATCTGTCTAAAAGTATAGTGCAGGAAGTGATAAAGAACATAAATAAACATGGGTCACACACACACACACACACACACACACACACACCCCAGCCCAGTGCGTAGTAGAATCTCATTCTTCTGTCCTCACTGATATTCACAGAGACGACTTTGCTCCAGAGCAGCAGCCCTTCAACCAGCATCCAGCAGAAAGAGGCCAGGAAGAACAGGTGAAGGAGCGCCGTCACCAACAAACACAGCTCCTACAAAATACCCCAGCACGGTCAAATTCTCAATTCTGATTGGTCAGGAGCTGCTCAATACTTCACTATAACAGCAGCTCTGACAGCAGTGCAGCTGCAAACCACAGGTTTATATTAATGCGCTCGTTTGAATACACGATCGTTTCTATAGCAACAGCTAAAGCTAAAGTCTTCAGGACGGAGGAGTTTATGATTTGTGGTTTCTTGGTAACGGGACAAGTTGTTTTATTTTTGTCATAATTTCAAGAAAGGGAACAAAACAGAGGCTGGTGAGGAAACGACTGTTTGTAGCTGCTGTAACGGAAGTGTAAATGTATGTAGAAATGGATAAAAAGTATTTTGTTGATAAGTCAGAAGTTTGAGATCATAAGTTGAAAATTTTGAGATAAGTAAAAAGTGAGAATTTGTAAATGACGTAAAAGAAGCTTGTAAAAGAATTCAGAATGTGTAAATGATGCAAAAAAAATTTGGAGATCATTTTTAGATGATAAGTTAAAAGTTTGGAATAAGTCCGAATTTTTTAGATGACAAGTTAAAAGTTTGAGATAATGAGCCAGAATTCGGAGACAATTATAGACTTTTGAGATAATAATCAGAATTTTTAAATGATCAGACAAATTTTTGGAGATAATAAGCCAGAATGCTGAGATAAGTCAGAATTTTTAGGTGATAAGTTCAAATTTTGAGATAATAAGCCAGAATTTGAGCTTATTTGAGATAATAAGCCAGACAATTATAGAATTTTGAGATCAGAATCAGAAATTTTAAATGATAAAACAAAAAAATTTGAGATAATAAGCCAGAATGTTGAGATAAGTCCGAATTTTTAGATGATTAAAAGTTCAAATGTTGAGATAATAAGTCAGAATTCTGAGATAAGTTCAAATTTCGAGATAATAAGTCAACATTTTGAGATGAGTCTGAATTCTGAAATAATAAGTTCAAAACTTGAGATAAGCCAGAATTTTACATTTCATGTTCAGATACCTACAGTGGTGCTTGAAAGTTTGTGAACCCTTTCGAATTTCCGATATATCTGCGTAAATGTGACCTAAAACATCATCGGATTTTCACCCAAGTCCTAAAAGTAGATAAAGAGAACCCGATTAAACAAATGAGGCAAAAATATTATACTCAGTCATTTATTTATTGAGGAAAATGGTCCAATATTACATATTTGTGAGCAGCACAAGTATGCGAACCTCTAGGATCAGCAGTTTAATTTGAAGGTGAAATTAGAGTCATGGTGTTTTAAATCAATGGGATGACAATCAGGTGTGAGCAAGTGAGCGCCCTGTTTTATTTAAAGAACTTGGATCTACATGTATCGAAGTCTGATCTTCACAACACGTGTGTATGTTCAGCCGCAGTTACTGCCGCACACCAGATACTGAAAAGAAAGGTTTGCATACGTTTGCCAACATTATCCTCAATAAATAAACGACCAAGTATAATAATTTTGTCTCATTTGTTTAATTGGGAAGTTTTTTTTTTTTTTATCTACGTTTATGACTCGTGTGAAAATCTGATGATGTTTCACGTCATATTTGTGCAGAAATGTAGAAAAACCTGAGGGGTTCACAAACTTTCGAGCACAACTGCATTGTAAGGTAAATCATGTTAAACTGATACGTATTCAACATGACAAGTTAAATGCAACTACAAATGGATGAAAAGTATAACGTGTCATTCTTTAATAATAAAATATAATGTTGTCGTCACTGGGAACGCGCTGTGATATAACGAGGGCGTGCTGGTATAGGAAAATATTCAGTAACAGTAACTCCACGTCGCATCTTATGAACAGTATATAATTATTTGACATTTTCTTATCAGTGCATAAAGTCATAATCTACCTGGTTAGCAGAAGCCCAGAAGCTGAAGATGAGGAGAAACTGAGCAGCAGCCAAAGCTACTATCAGATTTTTATGCACTGTAGTGCGGTCAGATTTAGGGACACTAGAGGGAGACACAGAGCAGGAAATACACACATACACACCCAGAGGGCGTAAAAGACATTCAGCATTCAATACTTTTTGCATGGAAACACATGGTCTAATGAATGTATATACAAAGTAAAGCAACCTAATAAAGTATCTGTTGAACATACGAGTGTATAATGAAATACACACACTCGCTGCGTCTCACCTCACGGCAATGAAGAGGATGAAGGTGAAAATCAGTCCACACAGAGACACTCCACAGCCGACGAAGCTCAGAATCTGTAAACCTCTTTCCTCTTCTGGGGAACGCTGCAGATCGTACACACGTACACACACACACACACGCACACACACACATAGTTATACGCACTGCTTTGTGTATCATCGTGAAGCAAATAGTATCCTTACGAACTTTTAACGCAGCGCTTTAGTGTGTTTAAGTACGCAGGGGCACACACTCTCTCTCCCCTGTCAATCACAGTGACACTAGCCAATCGTGGGTCTGCGAGCTCATGTATGTGGAAGAGGGCAGATAGCGCTCCGAGTGTGTTACGCTGCCGTGTGACGTTTGAGGCTGACTTCACCGGTGCAATCTGCATTGGTGTGCTTCATCAAGCCATACCTGAACCTCATAAATCTGCATGAGCAAGGCGAAGTTGGTGGTGTGGTTACAGTAACAGGAAGTCATGTCTTCTTGTGAGGAAATGACCTCACAGCCATCAGTCGACCATCCTCCTTTATCCACTGCCCTGAGGACACAATAAAATAAAAAAAACAAAAAAAAAACATGCATGTCAGAAAATTGCTCCATGGACAGAATCATTAATATGCCAATACACACGCACTCACAGGAGCTCGAAATCCCAAAAGGCACAGATCGGCTTACGGACGATCCCCGAAGTGCTCTAAAGAAATATGAGCGAGATTTGTTAAGCTGTGATGCCGCTGTCTTAACCGATTCATAAATAAATACAATCTCGGTTTCGACTATAAAGGTTACCTGAGTGTGATGGCGGAGCGTGTACTGCACACCCAGACTGACGAACTTGCCATCAGCCATCACTGTGCTAGAAATGAGCGACGAGCCCAGGACTGTCCCCTTATATCTGACACATACACATACACATTACAAACGTCACAACTTGTCTAATTAGCATAAGCTGATTAGCCTTACTGTTATTAAGTAAAGAATAAAACACTTGAGGATGTGATGTCATAGGAAAAGAATCAAGTGGAGTTATTGTAACTACGACTAAGTCTATTATTTACCATTAACATAATGTTTTGAGTGTTTTATTCCACTTATACCACAGAGTGGAATATACCCAAGAGTGACACATGGTATTTTTGGTACATGTTGCTGAGAAACCAGAAAACATAAAGCCCTGTTCAAAGCTCTGACGCTGGAGACTTCTTCCCAAAAAATCCTAAATGTCACATCTTTACAGAAAGCTTCACCATGTTAACACTTATACGTCTTTCTTGTTTATTCGTTGAGTATAAGTCTTTGATTACGTAGCGTATACTACATACATACCTGTCCCTGTGAACAAGCTGTTACTATAGAAACGATAACGTGTTAGAACGAGCGCATTAATAATAAACCTATGCACATTCATCAACATATTCTGACCAATCAGAATACGGAATTCAGCAGCGCTGTGGTGTAAAGTTAGCTGAACGAGACTTACTTGAAAGAGGCGTCAGTGCTGGTCGGGATGAGCGTGATGTTCTCCTGGCCATTCAAAAGCGGCCTCAAGGGGCCGTACCACGCGTTTAACAGAGTCACTTTCCCGAAACCTGAACGCGTACGAACACACATGTTTGGCTACGCTCACTTTGTGCACTGTGAAATGAACACTCATTTATTATGCAATTTTACATTAATACAGAGAGAGCTGTAGGACGTGTTCATGCACCCTCATTGTGGAGCTCCTGTATGCTTTGAGGTGGAACAGAGATGCAGTCCAGACCCGTGGGACCGGCTGTGCCGAAACCGCAGAACTCTGATCCATGAGAACTCTCAGACACATTCTTCTGTTTGACCTGCAGTCCTGAATTGGATTTGGATATGGTCATGGACACTGATATAATGGGAAGACGTACTACAGATATTAAACATGAGTAAGTGTGAAAATGAAGGGGAATGTTGAGGGACGTACTGATATTGCTGCTGTTTATCTGCACATGGTCGGTGTCCCCCAGGAGCAGCGGGCTGAGGTTAGACGCCATGCTGTCGATGGTCTGCACCACAACCATTGGTCCACTAACAACCTAAACACAAAGACATGCGTTTAACACTTTTAGGTAGAAACTCTCCAAGCAATCATTGTGTCTATGGCTGTACTCTTTAATAACGTGCACTTCCATGGTTTTACCTCTCTGATGGTCTCCCATTTGTCCATGATCTCCTCACTCATGAGCGTATCCGCCAGACTGATGATGCTGCGGCTGAGGGTGTGTGCCTTCGCATGGCTCTGGCCACCTGTGGTTGGCAGCTCGGCAACACGAGACAGCATCCCAAGCAGAGAGGGAACATCCCTGATTTCAAGCTGGCCCTGGGACTCGCGCAAGTAATACTCTGAGATATTAACCAGATGAGAGACTCCAGCCCAGGAGTTGTCTGCATCGGGCATACCAAGGATATCTGTGGTGGTCTGAGACACAAAAAGATTTGCACACTGAGACTTGGGACTGAGATCATGTTTTGAAGCAAGTGAACCTGCAAATGCTGTCTGTATTCTGATGGAGCAATATGGAGAAATTAGATTGGCATCATCTTCTAGAACTTGGTCGTGCAGCAGGTAGGAGCTCCAGGGTTCCTGGTCAGGATCCTGAGCTCACCTTACTGTCTAGGCAGAGTTTCTCTCCGTGTTCTTCCCACGTCTGTGTAGGTTTCCTTCAGGTTCTCTGGTTTTCTCCCACTTCCAAAAAACATATCTTTGGCTACATGACATTGTCCCTTAGTGTGAATGACTGTATGAGTGTGTGTGTGCATGGTGCACTTTGATAGACTGGGTAAATGTCCACCTCACATTCAGGATAGGCTCCAGATCCACCATGACCCTTAGCAGGTTAAAGAAAGTACGGAAGATAAAAGGGACAAAGAAAGGAAAGTGGCCACTCTGACCGGTCACTAAATTCCTGGAAGGAATGTGTGTCATTTTTCTGGAATTCATTCATTTTTTCTTATGGATTGCATGTCCCCATACCTGGAAAGAAGTTTGTTTATCCATCAATCCATCCATACATCTATCTATCCACACAGCCATCTATCTATCTATCTAATAAGCAGAATGCTTACCACGCCATGTTTCATGAGGTTTTGCATGAAGGGACTCGGGTGCAAAATCAACGATTTCTCCAGCTCTTTCTTCTTCAGATAGCGGTCTGAAGGACATACAAACATATAGATGTACATCACACATGCAGGTAATTTCATGCTAAATGGATCCAACCACATCCGTAAACAGAGAGTATACAAACCTCTGCTGATTTTGCAGATGAAGGGATAAGTGTTTGAGCAAGGTGTCAGGCTGTATTTTGGTCCACCTTGACTAAAGTCACTCAGAACTTGGCAGGAATCCTGTTCTTTATGTTTCTGCTGCAGCAAACCTGGAGATTTTTTTAAAAAGATCTGTTTTCTCCTCATTCGTCCACACTCTTACCAAATAACCTACTTCTCATGGGGGGGTTAAATTACATCTTTTGTAACATATTGGCACATGAGCTATGCTAATACTTCCAGCTTGAATATTTGCACTTGTACCAGAGCAACAGTATTGAGATTGAGGTATTATTATACTCACCGGGGCATTTCACCATTTCTGCTATCTCCTTCACAACAGTGTGGAGAGTTAAATTGCGCTCCTGCCAGCTGAAAAACAGCATCGGATCTGAGGTAGGTGAACAGGTGAAAAGCGTCTGAATCTGTTCCTTGGCCAGGCGTGAATTCCAAATGTTTAGATCCGTCATGTTCCCCAAAAATGGCTCTGTGAAATTCCCCCCAAAAGAATCCTGGTCCTGTCCCAGAATAAATATCCCATTCCCGTAGATATCCCGGGACGAGCCTTTCCTCGAGGCTGAGTCGCGTTTTTCGCCGTCCACATAGATATCCCAAAGTCCATCACTTCCCTGCCAGGTAACGCAAATATGGTGCCAGTCACCTTTGTTGGGAAACCAAGCTTTGTAAGAATGGTGCTTTCCGTGGATGATGAGGGCTAGCAGGACCTGGTGCTTGGGCTTGTCTAAACGTCCGCGGAGCTGGAATTCGTTCGTCAAGGTGGGTGCGGCGTATGAGAACAGAGTGGACACGTCTTCATGGTGTAGGGCAAACTGTGCACGTAAGCATACGCTCACAGCGGACAGTGGTGGGAATGATGCCTCCACTCGTGCGTACCCATCTTTAGAGTTGCCAGAGAAGGACAATCCTGAGAAGAAAACATCTGCCACAGAAATAAAAGGGGGGGGGATGCAATTTATCAACTAGTGATGCATTGATATCAATACTGCTCATTTACTCCCATACCAATATCCAGTGCCACATGATACTATGTGACATAAGCCTAGCTAGCTAATGCATTTCATTTCAAATGAACTTGCTAACGTTGTATAGAACAAGCTTAGTAGCATAAGTGTATTAATACTGCTCAGCGCTTCATAGTCAACAATCCACCATCCTTTCCCGTTTGAAACCTAGACCTCCTCAGGAGACTTACTCTGCTTGGAAAGACTCTGTGAGGATGTAGGGTTGCGTTTGCTGCTGTCTCTGACCCAGACGGGGCGTTGCGTCCCGGCCAGAACCTTCCTCATGCCCTCTTCATCCCCATGCTGACCCTGAACTGTGAGGGAGCTGAAGTGGCTCTGGCAGAAGTGGAAAGCCTGGACGTAGCTGCAGGACGCATTCACCAGCTGGAACACGGTCTCTGGGGTCTCGAGCAAACGGCTGGTCAGGGCCACAGAATCTACCACAGGAGAAAGTTATGTTGGATTTCTTGTACACTGTTTTTCAAGAACACGAGAATGATACCACCAGGATCACATATTCATAATCGTTTCTGATGGGAACAGTAAAAATTGAAATGTATCCCAGAATGTCCTACAGTCATCCAATTATGGTCCAATTATGTACATTATATTTCACATGCACGCTAAAGAAACAAAAGGCCAACCCTTGAGGACACCACTCCCATGTCAAGCATTGTACCAACAATGCTTCAGTTTAGTACCTTGCTCTTCCTGAGTAGCTCCAATTAGAGATGCCATTCTGAGACCTTCAATGAGATCCATCAAATTTGATGAATTCGGGTTGAAAAACAAAAGGATTTCGTAAAACTCACCTACAATACACCTCTCTGACACCTCGTCTTGGGACGACTCTGTTGATATAATTTCAGTGCTGGAAGTGTCTACTGTCTTCGATGCAAAACCTTCAGAAAACTAGCATGAACATGGAAAGAGAACATACAGAACGAAGACCTTTTTTGTTGTTGTTGTATATTTGAATTATACACACGTCGCGTTAAATCAAATGAATTATTTCCGCCAAGTTTGTTTTCCCTTTGTTTTGAACTTGCAATGGGTAAGATTCGCCTTTAAAAACACTTGATTAAAAAATTACGGGCTACCTTTTTGAGAGTGAAAAAAAAAAATCAGAACCCTAAGTACAAATAACTAAATCTCAGAAATGCAGATTTTATGTAAATGAGGTTAAAGGTGAAGTATCTGGCATCCCCAGACAAAAGTAGACGTATTCAGAGTGCTCAATCAAATAAAGATAGCGAGGTTTATTTTTTCCAGTGAAGTTAAACTCTTGATGCCCGGCGTAACTACTGTATTAGGTAATGTGCAGGCTAGTTAGGCTACGCTAAGGCTAGCTTGCTGGCAATCATTAGCTAGCAACTAAGATATTTCCTAAATTCTTTATCTTATGTTTTTGAGTCCAGCTACCTCCCCTCCACATCTTCTCTAAAATTCATGGATATGAGCATGACAGACGGCTGAGTTTGACCACTCAAAGCGTCTACGTTTACCTTAGAATCCTGGATGCTTCGACTTTTGGCCTAATTTACATAAAATCTGTTTGTTTGTTGTTGTTCTTTTTTTATTTATTTGAATTTTTGAGATTTCAGGTGTTATAAATCTAAAAACCGTAACCTGCAAATCTTACCACTATAAAGTTCAAAACAAACAAAGAAAAAATACTGGCAAAAATCGAATATACCACAGAAAGAAAAAGGATTTCATTTGATGTCATGTTAGGTCATATATAATTCAAATGCATTTAAATATTTGTATTAGCTTCCACGTTTCATAGCTAGTACACGTCCTACACCTTAGCACAGGCTTCCTCAGGACTGAAATGACATTTTAAATAACATTTCACAAATATTTGTTAAAACTATGTTAGTAAAAATCGAAAAATTAGCATAAGATTTTCATATATTTCACAAAAGTACTATAAATAACAGGTTTAGCCGGTTTTTTTTTACAAAACGTTAACGTCAATGTTAGCCTGCTTACAGTAACACAAGGCAAAGTACTTAAAGCAAATAATTTACTTAGTTTAGAATTCCCTGACGCTTTCGCCTTCCGGAACAGACCGTCTACAGGAACGTCTATAGCAAAAATGTATAATTATCATGATCAGTAATATGAACAGTATGATTACCATGGACAAAATCACCATCAGCAGGACGGAAGACATCTTCCCATCTGGAAACAGCAGCACAGAGGAGAGGAATGAGAAGTCATAAGAACAACAACAACATCAACAAAAAGTCTGAGCAGCCAGCAAATAAAAATTTTTACAAATAAATAAATAAATAAACGGCCACGTCGATGAGAATAATAAAATTCCTAAAGGTCCGGGATTTTAAGCCGAAACACATACGAACAGACTAGAAACGCTCTCTAACGTTTCAAACGCCCGACCGAGTCAGAGTTCCTCTATTTTTCGAACAGTGTTCTGCTTTTACCAGAAGGATAATTAAACTTCTGCATTCTCCGAACGACGTGAATGCAAAGCCGTACGCCGAAGAGAACAAAGCCACGGATTCGTAAATCAAATCAAATCTATAAAGTGAAGAAAGAGGACTTACGGGACTTACGAGGACGATGGCTGTTTCGGTGTCTCTTCTCTCCCTCGTAGTAAGATGCTTCTTTGTGTCTCTTGTCACACATCTGTCTTGCTTTGTTTGTGCGTGTGTGTGAGTGTGTGTGGGTGAGTAAAAGAACTAAGATGGGGCTTACACACAGGTCTATATGTGTACAAGTGTCCTCATGGCAGTGGACTTCATGTCACATAGATGTATCTGTTTGTGTGCGTGTGTGTGTGTGTGAGAGGGAGAGAGAGTGTGTGTGTGAGAGAGAGAGAGAGAGACTATATATGTCCTGAATCTTTCGTCCTGTCCTGCTTCCTTCCTCATCGTCCAGCATACTGTGTATGAGTGTGTGTTTGTGTGTGTTTGTGTGTGTGAGTGTGTGTTGAGGAAAAAAAGGTGTGTTAGGACCCCCCCCCCCCCCCATCGCCCCCACCCCCTGGAACGGCCCTCCGTTCAGTGCAGAGCTTTGTCATGCTAATGGTCCTCATTTATTAAAGCGGTGTTGCGCAAGGAGAGAGAAACTCGGTACATAGACTTCATCAAGAACAGTAGATCTAACACACACACACATATAAACACACACACACACGCACACACACACACACAAACACACAGCAGCAGGGTGCTGTTGTACAGTATGTATACGGATGACACAGGGAGAGATTTCGAAAGATTCATAACTGAAGAACGTGTAACGCTAAAGGTTTTTTTCCTTTCTCTCCCGTTAAAAGAAGGAAAGCGAGTAAACGAGTGCGAGTCCTGGAGTCTGGAGTCTGGAGCGCACTGAGGGTGTTGTACAGTTACGGGAAGAGTCTCCTTTCTGTTTTGTTCTGAGGTTTTGTGTAAAGTACACCACTGTGTATTCATCTGTTTTGTATGCACCATGAGTAAAATCACACACCACAGACCACTTGGGAATCCGACCAGAACGACCTGATTGTTGGGTCCAAAATGCGACTCTGAGGAAAATCGGATCCTTTTACAAACAAGTTATAATAACATGATTTAATATTTGAACGCTAATCTAAATATATACACGTGCCACATCGTCATACTAATGATCAAAGCATTGTGGTCTGTTTTCCGCTCTATTGTGCTGCCTTTATCACGTTGTTGTAGTTTAAATGCCTGCTTTTAATTTAATTACCGTAGCGACCGTAATGTTTAACCTCATCATTGGGGGTTACTAATGAACGAAAAAAGTTGGGGGGGATTGATTTTGGTTGACATTTGATTAGGTTAGGGTTATGGTTAACCCTAACCCCCCCAACCCTAACCCCAACCCTAAACCCCAAACCTAAACCCCAAACCTAACCCTAAACCCAAACCCAGAGCCCCAACCCAAACCCTAAACCCCAACCCTAAACCCAACCTTAAACCCCAACCCCAACCCTAAACCCCAACCCTAAACCTAAACCCCAACCCTAAACCTAACCCTAACCTTAAACCCCAACACTAAACCGTAACCCCAAACCCTAACCCCAACCCTAACCCCAACTCTAAACCCTAAACCATAACCCCAACCATAACCCCAAACCCTAACCCTAACTCATGACGACCCACCTCTGAATCACTTTTTACCACAGCCCTGTTGAATGCTGGATTCTGATTGGTCAGAAGGTGCTGATTAATTTTCTAACAGCGGATCTGATAGTAGGTTTACACTAAGGCGCTTGTTCTAATATGTTATTGTTGCTATAGCTACAGCTTGACAGCGAAAACTTATTGTTTTAACGCGCCGAAGTTTTCTATAAGAATATGTGTTTTTTTTTCTTCACATTTACGGAAAGAGTCTCCAGCGTTAGCACTTTGTAAAGCTGTACCTTAAAATTTTCCAAGTTTACACTTATCGTGGTTTCTCATTAACTTTCTGGTGTTTTTGTCTGAGAAAAAAAAATAGACGCCGGTGAAAGAAGGACTGTTTATAGGTGCTATAACGTAGGCGAGAACAGGAACACGTTTGTTTCACTGACATTGAATGTAACTATAAACGTATAAAAAAAAGTATTTAGTAAATCGCAGTGGTATAAGAGGAATAAAACACATCAGGACGTGGGGTTATAGGAAAACAATCAACGTCAGAGTGCTAACAGTAACTGTGCTTTATCACACCACGTTGTTGTTGATTATTGTCCTTGAACAGCACAACACAGTGGTTTTCTTCCTGAATAAATCGACATTTTAATCCGGTTTAAGGGTTTTGGATGAGTTTTGATCACGAGTCACACATGGGACGTGCTGTCAAAGGAAAATAATGAACGTTAGGGGTTGGGGTGCTACAGTATCCGTACCTCTGCTACATCACACCACCCCGTTGTCGATCGATTTCCTCTTACAGCATGACACCAAGAGTTTTATTCTTCGTATAAAGTAATGAATAGTGAATAAGCCAAAAACATCATGCAGCTTTCTTACAAAACCCTATTCAAAATTTCTTTTTGATCAGAAATGTACTCATGGAACCGAACCCAGTTCTCCCACTTCACAGTTCACATACTCGCTAAAGCATATTAAGTGTAAGTACGCTTAATCACGGCTTTGATTAAATAGTGAGTTGGGATAAATAAATAGATAAATAAATAAATAAATACCACACTTTCCTCACAAACCCTGCTAAATTACCTACCTGATTCCCCCCTGTGCAAAACTTTAACAATAATCATTGCTCATGCACATCTGGAACCCAGTGCCTACATTAAACTATTTAAAATATGTCATCATGATTAACACTTAAGGCTTATATTGTACAGCAAATAAAACCATTACACAAAACCCACCCAGATTTTCCCCTTCGCACAGAATTCCCCCTCGCACCATGAGCATGACTCCCTCTGAGGGCTGGACAAAAGCCAGTGTGCTGACCAGCATGACCACACACACACACACACACACATACACAGGGCCCTGATGAATACCTGCCCACCGCTCGAACCCGGCTGCCTCACAAGCTCGTCAACAATAGAAGCAGAGTAATGTGGAGCAGGAGACAAAGCCACATGGTCGTATGGCGAAGCAGAAGCAGAACACAGACCTCTGATGAACTTCACTCATGAGGACGAGACCATTTAGCCGTAGTCAGCAAAACGGTTCAGACACGTCTCACGTGCTGCAGAAAGGCTGTGAAGTGGAACTTTACACTTAAATGTACTGAGATGTTTACTCGTGTTTAGTTAGATTTCTTCATGTCTCACTCTCAGTACCGCGGGATGAGGAGCGTAATCAGCGAGACAGTTTATCAATGTATTAAATATGCAAAATAAGCCCGGGGAAAAAGTATTTTTTATTTATTTTTTAACCATGTAAAACCAGAAAAAATGTTAAGTATGATCTTTACATATATATATATATATATATATATATATATATATATATATATATATATATATATATATATATATATATATAATTTGTAAAAAAAAATAGATATATAGATGTTTTCAAATATGCTAAATTAAAAACAAAACAATAATAATTTCAAGTATGTCTTTATTTTTATGATGTTTTCACAACGATGCAAACAAAAACTTCGAAAATACAAGTATTGAGTGATTTAACTTTTTTTTTTTTTTTACTTTATAAACCTGTGATTTTTTTTTTTGTTCAAACTATTTTCTAATTAATTTTTTTTAAACGTTTTAAAATAAGTAAACAGATACCCATGAAACAAAAAAGTGTCAAGATTTTTTTTTTTTTTTTTTTTTTAAATAACGTAGCCACGCAACCATGAAAATACAAAAACGTTAAGTATGATTTATTTTAGTAATAATGTTGGGAACAAACATCGGTGAGCAAAAACTATGAAAATACAAGTGTTTTTTTTTGTTGTTTTTTCCACGAGTGATTTTGTTTACTCATTTTCTCATCATTTCAGTCACTGGCAATGTGAATATTTTCAAACACCGACCGAGCCGGATGAAGACTAACACGTGCTTCCTCAGAGACACGTGAATCTTTACAAAATGCTGCTTATGGATTATCACAATGCGGCTAAATGCTCCGTATACACGAGCTCACAATCACTCTGACTGGCAGGAGAGCGAGAGTAACTCCACTCCTCCACAGCCTTTCTGTGCTAAACACATGACTATCAACTTCCTGCTTCAGTGGTTGCTAAACAACAAGGTTGGCTGTCCTGAAGTAAATTTCCATCTAAATGAAGTTACTATGTGTAGTACTCTGGATTTACGGGTGAGAATATACGGAACGTTCCAGAGGTTCCATATTTGTCCGTTGAGAATTCACCCAGAACAGTGCGCTATACCGTATGATAAGTAAAGAACGAGACATGTTCAGGCGTGTCAGAACACAATGGTGATTCTTTTCTTCCATCCAGCAGCCATATTGATGACACAGGCTGGTGAAAGGGTTCGAGTCTGACTCGCTGAGTCATTTAGCGTGTCAACTGGAGCGCAATGAATCTCAGGCTATAAAACTCAGCACTTCTGGTCTGAACTAGGAGGAGGAGGTGGAGACGGAGGAGGAGAAACTCCAGGCATGTTTCTAGAGGAACCCGGAGCAACAGACCACCGCCGTTCACCCAGTTCAGAAAGTACCTCATTTAAACGTTCACTTTACCACGATCGTTCACGAACCAGCTGACCAAAGCTTTCAAAAACAATTCTGACCCACATACCCAGATGTGAAGGAGAAGTTTGGAAGCCGTCTCATGCCGAGGTCATTGTTCTTAAATGTCAGTACTTCTCTTCACTTTTACTCACTACATTTTTAAAGGAAAAATCTCCACATCGTGATTTTTCTAATCCAAAGTTACTGCTACAGAGCTCTTACAAAGCGCTGACACCAGAGACTCCTTCCATAAACGTTAAATAAACGTCTCCTTACAGAAAACTAGAGAGAAAATAAAAAACTCTGTTCATTTGGAGCGTCCACCGTACAAGTCCCTGTGAATGAGCTGTTACTATAGAAACCAACTAATTCCAACACTGTCACTACATTTCACAATTAGCATACCTCTATAAAGCCGCATAGTGACTTACTAGCACCGGACATGGGTCTTCAAGGATTTAAATTTCTAACAAATCTAATCTTTAATAGATTCAGGATTAGACTTCAGACTCTATCAGATCTTATTACCGCTAGCTATTAGCATCATCAGAGTTATTAATCATGCTAGCTTACATTCGTGAGATTAGCAGTAAAGTTGTTTTAGTTGGCCTTAGAAGAAAGAGTTTGGGAAACTTTTTTGGGGGTAAATTTTAAGTGTTTTGTTGTTTTTTTTTTCTTTCACTTTTCTACTTGAAGTAAAGTGAAAAATTTGAAGATGAACTTCAGGATTTATTTAGTGCGAGAGTGTTGTGATTTTCTTTTTTTTTTTAAATTTTTTATTTCTACCACATAAAATCTTGCGAATACTGAGTCTAGTTAGAAGTATTAAGTGTGTGTGTATTTTTTTTTAATGATCTTTGGATTTTTATGCCGTTTTCAAATAAGCTAGAATATTATTTTCTCTTTCGTTTTTTTTTTTTAATTATTATTTAAAGAACATAAAACAATAAAAATACAAAAAATGTTCCTTATTTTTTGCTGTGTTTGGATTTGTGAAAAATATGAAGATATATACATGAACTTTAACCAGAGCATTTGTTTCAAGTAATTGCACTCTTTAGTTGTAAATTGTAAAATATAATACATTTCTGTAAATGACTTCAATTGAACCCACTCAACACACAGAAACCTTTAAAGGACCAAACTTTTATGGTTTAATTCTTGTCAAAAAAAAAAGTTCCTGTTCTTCCCCTTAAGTTCTTTACTTTTCACTTTCCATTCCTCGCCACTCCGACTAGAGGAACCAACTGCTCTTTTTTCATCTGTCCTTTCCCTCACATTTTGCCTGAACAAAAGCGAGCTGGCATCCATTTTCTTCTCAACAATTAACTTCATTGACCAGCCCTTTCTCTTGCTCTCCGCTGTCCTTCTTCAGCACCGTCGCCGTTTGGCCCTGTGCATTTCCATGGCGATGCGAGGCTTGAAAGAATGGCATGGCAACGTCAAATAGTCTCCAGGCCCCGGAGAAGAAGAACAAAGGAAGCAGCGACCTACATGTAGCGAGAGGAAGGGCCTCCTATCTATAAGAAGAAAAAAAATAACTACCCCGAGCTAAAACATCCATCCTGCGTGGGACACCATGAGAATGTTT